>NC_037672.1:90001022-90112131 GCF_003255815.1 Theropithecus gelada | reverse complement strand
ATCAACCCAAATGTCCATCAGTGACAGATTGGATTAAGAAAATGTGGCACATATACACCATGGAATACTATGCAGCCATAAAAAAGGATGAGTTTGCGTCCTTTGTAGGGACATGGATGCAGCTGGAAACCATCATTCTTAGCAAACTATCACAAGAACAGAAAACCAAACACCGCATGTTCTCACTCATAGGTGGGAACTGAACAATGAGATCACTTGGACTCAGGAAGGGGAACATCACACACCGGGGCCTATCATGGGGAGGGGGGAGGGGGGAGGGATTGCATTGGGAGTTATACCTGATGTAAATGACGAGTTGATGGGTGCAGCAGACCAACATGGCACAAGTATACATATGTAACAAACCTGCACGTTATGCACATGTACCCTACAAGTTAAAGTATAATAATAATAAATAAATTTAAAAAATAATAATAATTTAAAAAAAAAAGAATAGGATTATGTCTTTCTTATTCCTGGGTACTAAAAACTTATACAGAGTTATGAAATAATAGCAATGAAGGATGTCAACTAACCTAACATGAATAGGAAGTCTCCAAGTCTCCTGTAATTAAAAAGATAGTATTTGAATAGCCTTCAACACATCCTGCTGACATTTCTATCAAAAGTTTAAAGTATTAAGGGAAACTACTTCTGTAAACCTAATGGCTTAAACTGCATTGTTTAAGACTGTTTTTATTGCATTAAGACTCTTAAATCCCAACCTAACGTACTAAGTTCTCAATTATTTCATTTGGATGCAGTTTCCTTCTCTCTATCTCTTGGCTCTGTCCTCTGGTGTACTGACTCTCTTCTTAGACAAGTTTTCCTTCCTAAGTGCAAGATGGCTCAGGTAGGTCTCCCAGGTTTAATACAGAAGGAGAGATGAAGACTCCAGTACCTCAAATACATGCTGGCTCTGACTGACTTAACTTAGGTCATGTGCCTGTCACTGAACCAATTACAATGGCCAAAGAAATTCAATGAGCTCATTGACTTAGGCCCGGGTCTAATTCTCCACCCCTGGAGGATGGGAGCTCTGCAGCCTCACCAGCATTTGGTATTGTCAGATTTAAATTTTTTAATTTTTATTTTAGTGTTCTGATAGCTGTGAAGTGATAGTTCATTCAGGTTTTGGTTTACAAAACCCTAATAACTAATGACGTTAAACATCTTTTCATGTGCTTGTTCATCATTTGTACATCTTTGAGATGAAATATATTCAAACGCTTTGCCCAGATTTTCATTGGGTTGTTCATATTTTTATTGTTGAATTGCAAGAATCCTTTATATATTCTGGAAACCAGACTTTTACATGATGTGCAAATATTTTCTCCCATTCTATGGACAGTCTTTTCACTTTCTTGGTAGTGTCTTTGATGTGCAAAAAATCTTAGTTTCAATGAAGTTTGTTATCTGTTTCATTTTGATTGCTTGCGTTTTTCGTGTCATGTGTCAAAGTCTCATTTCCTGACCAGGGTTCTGATGTTGGCAGAGCACACTTGCCTTGGTTGAGAGTTTAATCTTCTGTGAAGCTCTGTCATTGTTATAATTAAGTCCTGATTCTGCTCCTCAGCTTTCTCTGACCTCCAATTGCAGGAGATGAGAGGCTCTTTGTGTGTTACCAAGGAGGTCCTCTGACATTCACACTGGGCTTTTAATTGCCAATTAATCACGCTTGGCCCTTCTTTATCCTTTTTCAAAGTGTCAGTTAGCCACCCAGTCCCCCTGTCTTTATAGTTTCTTTCTTCTCCCCACCCCATATTTCCCAAATGCCTGCTATGTATCTCACCAGCTAGTACTTTCCTTCCCACCAATATGTCTTCTGGTTCACCAGTATATAGGTTTTAACTTTTGTGCTACTTCCTTGTGCCAGCTGCTACCTGTGTTTTATCTAGCACAAGTGAGGGGGTCCTCTTTGCCAGTGTGGTAGTGAGCCCTTCAGCTTCAAAGCCCAAGCTCAATTTGCTTTCTTATACCACCCTCGTTACCAACTCTCCTGAGTTGGGTTCCCCAGGAACCAGGCGCTGAGAGGGAGATCGGTGTGCACAGGTTTATAAAGGAGTGCTCTTGAGATTTGCACCAGTAGAAGGGTGGGGAGGAAGCAGGGCAAAGAAGAGGGAGATGTTAAGCTACTTGCAGTTTGAATGAAGGTCTTGGCTCTGCAATTGTAATGACCCTTCAGAATTGTCCCTCATTGGGATGAAGGGACTGGGAGTTTATATCTCTCCATTGACAAGTCATTCAATGTGGGCTACCCTGGGACATTGACTCTGGGCAAGGCAGCTCTCCTTAGCCATGATAATCCTTAAAGACAGCCGACAGCTGAGGGCCATCTGCCACACTAGCACTGATATCAGGTGGGGAAATAAGTTCTATAACTCTGAAGGAGGATCTAGATGATGCATCACAGCATTCACTGTTACAGCAACATCGTTCATCATCATTATCAGTAAAATTCAATTATCATGTATCTTTTGAGAAGCCCTTTATATAACAGTTTTTAAATCTAATTTTATCTCTCCCACTAACCCACCTGCCTTGGCCTCAAAAAGTGCTGGGATTACAGGTGTAAACCACGTGTGTCTGGCCAAAAAACCCTATTGCTGTTAGCCATCACTTCTTCTCTCCATCCTCAGAGGCAATGAGTAATCCACTTTCTTTCTCTGTAGATTTGCCTATTATGGGCATTTCATAAAGTCTGAATTATAGTATATGTGTTTTTTAAGACTGGCTCCTTTTAGCATAATCTTCTCAAGGTCCATATTGTAGCAAGTATAAAACACTTCATTCCTTACCATTAACTTTTCATTATATGGATTGATCACATTTTATTTATCCATTCATCAATTAATGGATATGAATAATGTTGCTGTGAACATTCATGAAAGTTTTTATGTCGACATATGTTTTCATATCTTTTGGGTATAGACCTAGGAGAGGAATTACAGGGGCATATGATAATTCTATGTTTAAACTTTTGAAAAACTGTTTTATAAAATTTAACTCTTATTTAAGTTCAGAGGCACATGTGCAGGTTTGTTATATAGGTAGGTAAACTTGTGTCATGGGGGTTTGTTGTGCAGATTATTTCATCACCCTGGTATTAAGCCTAGTACCCACTAGCCATTTTTCCCAGTCCTCTCCCACTTCCTACACTCCACCCTTTGATATGCCCCAATATATGTTGTTCCCCTCTATGCGTCCATGTGTTCTCATTATTTAGCTCCCACTTCTAAGTGGGAAGATGTGGTATTTGGTTTTCTGTTCCTGTGTTAGTTCACTAAGGATAATGGCCTACAGCTCCATCCATGTCCCTGCAAAAGACATGATCTTATTCTTTTTTTATGGCTGCACAGTATTCCATGTGTATATGTACCACAATTTTTTTTTCATCCAGTCTACCATCGATGGGCATTTATGGTTGATTCCATGTCTTTGCTATTGTGAATAGTGTTGCAATGAATGTACACACACGTGTCTTTATGATAGAACAATTTAAATTCCTTTGGGTATATACCTAGTAATGGGATTGCTGGGTTGAATGATATTTCTGTTTCTAGGTATTTGAGGAATTACCACACTGTCTTCCACAATGGTTGAACTAACTCACAATCCCACAGTGTATAAGCATTCCTTTTTCTCCACAACCTTGCCAGTATCTGTTATTGTTTTACTTTTAATAGCAACGATTCTGACTGGTGTGAGATGGTATCTCACCATGGTTTTGCTTTGCCTTTCTCTAATGATCGGTAATGTTCAGTTTTTTTCATATTATTACTGGCCACATGTATGTCTTCTTTTGAAGTGTCCATTTATGTCCTTTGCACACTTTTTAATGGATTTGTTTTTCTTTTCATTGTAAATCTAAGATCCTTATAGATGCTGTATATTAGACCTTTGTCAGACGCATAGTTTGCAAATGTTTTCTCCCATTCTGTAGGTTGTCTGTTCACTCTGTTGATCATTGCCTTTGCTGTGCAGAAGCTATTTAGTTTAATTAGATCCCACTTGTCAATGTTTGCTTTTGTTGCAATTGCTTTTCATGTCTTTGTCAAGAAATCTTTTCCCATTCCTAGGTTCAGAATAGTATTGCCGAGGTTATGTTCCAGAGTTTTTACAGCTTGGGTTTTACATTTAAGTCTTCAATCCATCTTCTGTTAATTTTTGTATATGGTGTAAGGAAGGGGTCAAGTTTCAATCTTTCTGCGTATGGCTAGCTAGTTACCCCAGCACCATGTATTGAATAGAGAATCCTCTCCTCATTGCTTATTTTTGTTGAAGATCAGATAGTTGTAGGTATGCAACCTTATTTCTGTGTTCTCTATTCTGTTTCCTTGGTCTATGTGCCTGTTTTTGTACCATTACCATAATATTTTGGCTACTGTAGGCCTGTAGCATAATTTGAAGTCAGGTAGTGTAATACTTCCAGCTTTGTTCTTTTTGCATAGAATTTCCTTGGCTACTCAGTCTCTTTTTTTGGTTCCACATGAACTTAAAAATATTATAGTTTTTTTCTAGTTCTGTGAAGAATGTCAATGGCAATTTAATAGGAATAGTATTGAATCTATAAATGCTTTGGGTAGTATAGTCATTTTAGTGATATTGACTCTTCCTGTTCATGAGCATGGAATGTTTTTCCATTTGTTTATGTCATCTCTGATTTCTTTGAGCAGTATTTTGTAATTCTCATTGTACAGATCTTTCACCTCTCTGGTTAGCTGTATTCCTAGGTATTTTACTTTTGTGTGGCAGTTGCGAATGGGATTGCATTTCATGTTTGGCTCTCAGCTTGACTGTTGTTGATGTATAGGAATGTTTGAGGCATTTGCACAATAATTTTGTAAGCTGGGACTTTCCTGAAGTTCTTTATCAGCTTAAGGAGCTTTTGGGCTGAGACCATGGGGTTTTCTATATATAGGGTTATGTCATCTGCAAATAGGGATAGTCTGACTTCCTCCGTTTCTATTTGGATGCCATTTATTTCTTTCTCTTGCCTGATTTCCCTGGCCAGGACTTCTAATACTGTGCTGAATAGGAGTGGTGAGAGAGGGCATCCACATCTTGTTCTGGGTTTCAAGAGGAATATTTCCAGCTTTTGTCCATTCAGTATGATGTATGCTGTGGGTTTGTCATAGATGGCTCTTATTATTTTGAGGTATGTTCCTTCAATACCTAGTTAATTGAGAGTTTTTAAGCTGAAAGGTGTTGAATTTTATTGAAAGCCTTTTCTGCACCTATTGAGATAATCATATGGTTTTTGTCTTTAGTTCTCTTTATGTGATGAATCACATTTACTGATTGATGTATACTGAAGCAGTCTTGCGTCCTAGAGATGAAGCCTACTTGATCGTGGTGGATAAGCTTTATGATGCGCTGCTGGATTCAGCCTGCCAGTATTTTGTTGAGGATTTTTGCATCAATCTTCATCAAGAATGTTGGTTGGAAGTTTTCTTTTTTGTTGTGTTTCAGCCAGGTTTTGGTATCAGGATGATGCTGGCCTCATAGAATGGGTTGGGGAAGAGCTTTCCCTTCTCAGTTTTTTGGAATAGGTTTAGAAAGAATGATACCAGCTCTTCTTTGTAAATATGGTAGAATTCAGCTGTGAATCTGTCTGGTTCTGGGCTTTTTTTTGGTTGGTTGAGTATTTATTACTGACTCAATTTCAGAGCTCATTACTGGTCTGTCCAGGGATTCAATTTCTTCCTGGTTCAGTCTTGGGAGGGTCTATGTGCCCACGAACTTATTCATTTCTTCTGGACTTTTCTAGTTTATGTGCATAGAGGTGTTCATAATATTCTCTAATGGTTGTTTGTATTTCTGTGGGGTCAGTGGTAATATCCCCCTTGTTGTTTCTGATTGTGTTTATTTGAATCTTCTCTCTTTTCTTCGTTATTAGTCTAGCTAGTGGTCCAGTTAATTAATTTCTTTCAAAAAACCGGCTCCTGGATTCATTGATCTTTTGAATGGTTTTCTGTTTCTCAGTCTCCTTCAGTTCAGCTCTGATTTTGGTTCATCTTTTTTTCTTTTGCTAGCTTTGGAATTTGTTTGCTCTTGGCTCTCTAGTTCTTTCAGTTGTGATGTTAGGTTTTTAACTTGAGATATTTTAAGCTTTTTGATGTGGGCATTTAGTGCTATAAATTTCCCTTGTAACACTGCCTTACCTGTGTCCCAGAGATTCTGGTATGTTGTAGCTTTGTTCTCATAGTTTCAAAGAACTTCTTGATTTCTGTCTTAATTCCATTATTTACCCAAAAGTTATTCAGGAGCAGGTTATTCAGTTTCCATGTAATTGTATGGTTTTGAGTGAATTTCTTAGTCTTGATTTCTAATTTGATTGCACTGTGGTCTGAAAGAGTAGTTGCTATGATTTCAGTTATTTTTCATTTGCTGAGAAATGTTTTGTATCCAATTATGTGATTAATTTTAGAGTATGTGCCATGTGGCTGACAGAAGAATGCATATTCTGTTGCTTTTGGGTGGAGAGTTCTGCCGACGTCTTTCAGGTCCATTTGATCCAGTGCTGAGTTCAGGTCCTGAATATCTTTGTTAATTTTCTGTACTGATGAGCTGTCTAATATTGTCTGTGGGACACTGAAGTCTTCTACTACTGTTGTGTGTGAGTCTAAGTCTCTTTGTAGGTCTCTAAGAACTTGCTTTATGAATCTCAGTACTCCTGAGTTGGGTGAATATATATTTTGTATAGTTTTATCTTCCTGTTGAATTGAACTCTTTGTCATATAATGCCCTCGTCTTTTTCCATCTTTTGAAAAAATGTTTTCCAAAGCTGCTTTATCATTTTACATTTTCACTAGCAGTGTATAAGGGTTCCAATTTCTCCAAGATGTGTTGGTCTGTAACACTTTTGCCAAGACTTCTTATCATTTGTCTTTTGATTAGAGTCATCCTAGTTAAGTATGAAAGGGTATCCCACTGAGGTTTTGAATTGCACTTTCCTAATAAGATACTGGGAAACTTTTCACGTGCTTATTGGACATTTGTGTATATTCTTTGGAGAAGTGTTTATTCAGGTCCTTTGCCCATTTTGAAATTGAGTTAGTTGTCCTTTTAAAGTTGAGATGTGAGAGTTCTTTATATATTCATAATACTAATACCTTGTAAGATATATTATTTGCAAATCTTTTTTCTCATTCTGTGCATGGCCTTTTTACTTTCCTCATGGTGTCCTTAGAAGCACAAAAGTTTTTAATTTTGATGAAGTTCAGTTTATTTGTATATTTTTTGTCACTTGGGCTTTTGGTGTTAAATCTAGGAAACCATTACCTATTTCAAGTTCACAAAAAATGTATGCCTTTTTCTTATAAGCCTTTATTTACAGTTTTAGCTCTTACACCGAAGTCAATGATCCATTTTGAGTTATGTTTTGTATATGGTGTGAGGTAGCAGGGCAAATTTATCCTTTTGCCTGTGGATATCCAGTTGTCCAGCACTATTTATTGAAAAGACTATTCTTTCTCTGATGAATTGCTTTGGCAGCCTTGTCAAAACTCAATTAACCATAAACGCTTACATTTTTATTTCTGTGCTCTGAATCTTATCTTATTGATCTACATGTCTATCGTTATGCTAGCAACACATCATCTAGATTACTGTAGACCTGTAGTAAGTTTTAAAATCTGAAAGTGTGAGCTTCCAACTTTGTTGTTATTTTTCAATATTGTTTTGAGTTTTCAGTGTTCCTTGAATTTCTATACACAACTTTTTATCTGTTTTGCTAATTGCTGTATCCCTAGAGTCTAGCACAGTGCATGGTACATAGCAAGTGCTCAACAAGTATTGTTAGAACAAATGAACGCATTGTCATAACATAACAATTAAAAAGTAGACATCTTTAAAAAAATTTCCTGCTTAGCATTTCTTTCCTCGATTCTTCTGGAAACAGCCTCTTGCCTTCTTTTGAGTACTGCCCCTTCTTTACTAACTTTATGTTGTTCCTTTGGGGCTCCCAATCCTAGTATCCAATGGCCCCAGAATAAGTTACATGATTCAGTCCTGGCCTATTCTATTCCATCGCCTGCTGTGCCATAGGCTTAGATATAAGCACATGATTTAAGCCCTGCCAATCAAGATCCTGAGATCACACATTTTAAAGAGTGACCCTAAACTGCAAGATAATATATCCTTACCAAAATGAGAAGTGTGTGAAACCACACACACACAAAATACTCAAAACCACCATCACAACCAAAACCAGTCAAAACATACATAGAAGTGGAAACAAGACAATGAGAGGAGTCCCTTTGAGTTCTAGTTCCTGGATCAAGTTGACCCTGAGGCTAGATTATGTCCGTGGAACTTGGCAAGATTCTTGGTTGCACACAACAAAAGTGACTCTGGTTAACTTATACAGATGATTTATTTAGTGGGAAAGCACTGGGGAGTTCATAGAATGTATGGAAAGTTTGAAAACCCTAGCTTATGCAAGAACCAAGCAGTTTAGAGCATAATTCAAGTCTTGCCACAGAGATGGGCCACTTAGGATGCTGCCACTGACACCAGGCCAGTGCTCCAGACACTTCCTGCACAATGCTGGACTCTGCTACCTCTGAATTCTCTGCTTTTCTGTTAGACCCTCAACTTTGCTGGAGTCAAGTGACTATCTCTAATACACTCTTGTACCTTTGCAACACGTTGTAAAGGTGCAAAGTCCTGGGCAAGAGTATCTGCTTTTTTATTACATGGTCCCAGGCAAGCCACTGAGGCCCCTTTCTCAGTGTCAGGGCCAGTGCTCAATAAATACATTTTCTCCTATTAGTATACCTGCTTTGCCTTGTCTTGATTACTCCCTTTTTTTTTTTTTTTTTTTTTTCCTAAGCTATAAAGGTTGAACTTTTATCATTTACCACAAAAGTAATCCGACTAAAGGAAACAAAAATAATAGTGAAAGCCACAGCAACTTATGAAATTTTATGAGGTACCTGAATAAGTGTTTTACATGCCGTATTAATTTCTTATGACTGCTATAACAAATTACCACAAATTTTACTGGCTCAAAACAGCACATATTTATTGTCTTACAGTTCTCGAATCAGAACTTCAAAATGGCTCTCATGGGATTAAATCCAGGTGTTGTCAGGGCTGTGTTCCTTCTGGAGGCTCTAGGGTAAATCTGTTTCCTTGCCCTGTTCAGTTTCTAGAGGTCACCACGTTCATTAGCTTTTGGCTCCTGGCTCCTTCCAGAGATCGCCTTACTCTGACTCTATCACATCTTCTTCTCTGATTCCCTCCTTCACTTCTAAGGACACTTGTGATTACATAAGGCCCATAGTGAGAATCCAGGATAATCTCCCCATCTCAGGGTCCTTAATTACATCTACAAAGTCTCTTTTGCCATTATTCTGTCTTTCGCATTATGAATTGTCTGCTTGAGTCCCCACAACAGGACTGTGAGGCAGGTGGCGCTATTCGGCCATTTTAGAGATAGAAAAATCTTGCCTAGAAAGGCGGTATAACAATGTCCTCTGTTGGGTGGAAGAGCCAAGTTCAAACCTTGGCTATTTGATTGCAAAATCTAGGTGTAGCATCTTTTTGCAACCCCCACCACCTGGCTTCAATAGATTTGCTGGTTCTATAGTTTTGGGGGAGAAAGTGTGAATAGAATCCGATGGATGCATTGTCTTCATGTTTATCCCCTTATGGGATGAATTGTGAAAAGAATGACAGATACTCTCGAAACCCTTGGATCCCAAGATGCTGGGAAGAATAGCAACCTAATTCTATGATTTGTATACCCAAATATTGGTTTATTCAGCAGCCTCTGTAGGCCAGCCTGGGTCTCAGTCAATAGAGTCTGGCTTATTAAAAAGGGACATGAGTCTCAAATACCAGCTCAAATATCAGCCTCAAATACCAGCCTTTTAAACAAAAAGCCTCAAACACCAGCTTCTTTAACAAAACTAATAGCAATGGTGGCGGCAGCAGCAGCAACAGCACGAGATGCAGTAAGAAGCTGAAATTCTTCAGGCCCTGGAGTTGCAGGGGAAGGATATGCCGCAAAGAGTGATTGCCTTTAGTATGAGAATAATACAAAGACCAATGGGAACGCAGACTGTTGCTGGATGACAAAACCACAGAGGATTTCGAGTTGCCTGACACCTCTAGACAGGGCCCTAGTGGATATTAAGCACAGAGTGAAAGTCATCTTTAACATTCAGCAATAGACTTTCAGATCTGAAAAGCATCTTAACCTAAAGGGGGCCCACTGGCACTCAACATACTGAGACAGAACAAAAGCTGCAGACTCTTTTCCTCATGAAATCAACCCCTCTAGCTATCCATAGACAAATTCTAGAGTCATCAGACTCAAATCGGAGTCATCTACTAACGTAAGTATAAGCCCGAGACTGCATATAGAAATATTACCAGTAGAAACCTGTGGATGAACTTGGAGGGTGATGAGAGAAGTACAGAAAAGCCAATCTATCCCTTAATATTTCACCACATCATCCGGCCATGGTGGATGAAATGACTACTGGCAAAGAATTTGTCAAATCTTGATTTGTGAAATATTTACTGAGTTTCAATTATCTGCTAGAGACAGTGCTAAATCATTAACGATAGAGTTCTTGCTCTAAAGGAGAGGGAGTCATACAGAGTAGAAATTTCTATCATGGAAGGATGAGGTCTGGTAGAGATAATGGAGGCTCCCTGGACTTTGGAGGAAGGAGAGTTGGACAAGCTTTGCTCTATGAGCTGTGACTTTCCTGGTTTCAAGGGACAGAAACCTAACTTGAACTATAGAGGGGGAAGGATTGCCATGAGACCAATGCACTGGAAGGACAGAGAATTGGCCAGGCCTTGGTAGTGATTGAAACCAGAGGCTAGAAAGTCATCATCAAGACAAGGCCATTGCGTGGGCTGTTCTCTGTGTCTGGAAAGCTCTTTCCTCCAATTTAGTTTATCTTTTGCTCATCATTCATGTGATTCCAGTCACCTCCTCAGTGAAGCCTCCCCCTCCTACCACTCAACTCCCTGACTGGATCACACCCAGATTCCTGGCTGTTCCACTCAAGTGTTTGGGCATATTAGAAAAAGGTGATCCCTTTGGCTAGACAGTGCCAGTATGTGAAAAACAGAGTGCCCCTTTTTCTAAGCAAACACAGCTTCTCACCAGGGTTCTTGGCTTGATGAGCAGAGTACAAGTGACATTTCAGCCTGCTTGGCCCCTTTGCTCATGCTGTTTTATAAAGTGCACAAATTGCACAACTGTATATAGCAACTGAGCCAGATTCCACATCTCTCAAAAAAACTGTGCACTTTTTCATCTCACTACTTGTTAAAATGGTAGTTTTACTTTGCTTACATGATTATTTAAGGCAAGCTCCATGAAGGCAGCAACTGGGTACATTCTTGCACAATGTACAATGTCTAGAGCCCAGGACAGTGTCTGACATATTGAAGGCCCTGGATAAATAATAGTTGTTTCATGAATGAAATGAGTATGTAAGGAAATGAGTGTTTCCGACTATTTCTCTTAGACTAGCTTTTTCTATGAGGTGGGAGCCATGGTTGTTGGTAGCTATGAGCTCACAGCCACAGAAGGCTGCTTCTCCTTAATTCTAATTTTTAGAATTCCAGGAAAGGATATTTATTGGTCCAGCTGAGATCACATGCTCTCTGGGAGTGGGAGTCTCCCTGACTGGCAACCCCTAATAAAACTTAGTTGCATAAATGGTGGAGTAAACAGTTTCCCAATAGACAAAGGAGTCCTTCTCAGCCAAAGATGGGAGGGCTAAACAGAAAAAACTCCAGATGTCCCCCAAACAGCCCACTTATGTCCACAGGCTGGCCACTTCTGTGTCTTCCTTTCCTCACCTGTGAAAGGAGAGAATGTGCTGAGCTGACCTCTGAGATTATCTAGCCCCAAGATTCCATTCCCTTTTGTTCCGGTTCTGGTTCTCCAGCAAAATTCTGTTCTAGTGCTGGAGGCAGTAAGTGGAAAAAGACATGACTGTGGGGAGCCTCAGTGAAGGAAGGCTTAATGGAGGTGAGCTTTAAGCTGTGGCATCAAGGTGGAGGAGGATTTGTATACCGAGAGCGGAAGGAGGGGAGATTTTGAGAGTGGGAGCCTGGCTTGGGGAAGTATATTAGATTTTGGTGTTGAGCCATTTGTTTGTTAGAAATCTCTCTCTCTCTCCCTCTCACTCACTCTCTCTCTCTCTCTCTCTCTCTCTTCTTTTCTTTTTCTTTTTTCTTTTTTTGCTGTAAATCTGTTTGTACGGGATAATACCTTAACTTGTCTATATTTTTCCCCTAACCAAGAACAGCAAGCCAATCATCCACAAGGATCTGAGGGAATGAGACACTGGAAAAGCAAGTTTTGATAAGGGCAAATTAATCAAAATAGGTCCTAAATGCAAACGTCTCTAGGGTATCTGAATTAGGCTGTTTCCGTTGGGGTCTATACTTTGTATGTGTGCTGGGGGTTTTGGAGGGTGGTAGTTTGTGCTCCAGTAGCACAAACTGAGAGCGCTTCAGGGAGGCAGGGAAGAAAGAAGCATCTCCATTTCATGATGCTAAAAGGACATGAGGCTCTTACACACCCAACTGGCCCTATACCCTTCCCTAGATCATTAAAATAGAATAATTTTGGCACTCGTCTATTCTCCTTCTGAGTCTTCAGGCTTCTTCTCTGTGGCTTTCTTCAAGGATGTTGCTCAAGCTCTTTTTAATCTTCAGCCTATTCATAAGATTAGGGAACAAAGAGTGAGGTTTGCCTTTACTTGCTGAGAATGGGCCTTGTCCCGAAAATGGGAGCAGTCTGTCCAGGAGGGCCACCCACCAGGAGCCATGGTCAGAGGCCCTGGGCACCTGGGACAGGAATCTGGAAAGGGAAGCAGAGGCTCCCAAAGAGGATGTGGGAGAATGGGAGCAAATGACGCACTTCTGATCCACGCACAATGGCAATCCTTTAAAGTCGCGTTGCCTGCAACTATACTCTGCTACTTAGGGACCTACTTTTACATATACCAACTTGTGGTCCTGTTTCCAGATCCTCTAATCTGCTTATCAAGGAAGAGAATAAAGGCCCATACCCTGATACTGGGGAAACTGTGTTTCATGTTGCCCCAATGGGGGGCAGAGAGAACACAGGAGATTTGCCGTGGACTCCAAAGACTATGCTAGGTATCTACTGATGCTAGAAATACAAGCACAGCTTTCACATTAAAGAATTTGGAGTCTGTGTTGGGGGTGGCCAAGCAGCCCTCTGTAAAATGTTATCAAAGAGGCAACATAGCACAGTGAGTAAAAATACCGATCTGAAGCTGGTCTGCTAGGATTTCATTCTCTGACTTCCACCACTTACTAGCTGTGTGTCTTTGAGAAAGTTACTTTACCTCTCTGTGCTTCAGTGTTTTCACCTATAAAGTGAGTTTTACAAAAATATCTACCTCTTGGGATTGTTGGGAGGATTAATGACTTAACATAAGTACTTGAAACAGTACCCTGGTACAAAGTGAGTGGTACATAAAATGTTTGCCAATATTTCTATTCCCCAATCTGTTATCTGTGGATTTGAAATGTTTCTCAAAGCTAAAGTTATAAAATGTGAATGGAGGTTCAGGAACCACTGAGGTTGTGGTGATGGTGCTTTGAAGTCAGAAAAAGTGCTTGTGAGATGGAAGAGTAAAGAATAAGAGATAAGTTGTTGTGGGGGCCCAAGGCTGGACTTGTAGGCTAAGATTAGCCTGTGGGATGGGGACAGGGCAGCTGGGAGGTCTGGGGCATTTCTGGGGCTTGAGGAGCTGCTTGAGGTCTCAGGTTGAGGGTGAGGGGATGCCATGATGAGATGAGAGAGATGTCAAAGGGAGACCGTGGGTGGGGGTACCCAAGTCTGGGTGTGGGTGGCTGCACAAGAAGCAGTTTTGACTAGACCCCTGTTTCGAACTGGAAGTGGGTAAAATTTGGAAAGAGATGAAATCTATTCTTGGCATTTCGTCTCCAAGAGCTCTTCTCCTCTCTTGCTTCATGTCCAGTACCTTCCCACTGCCTTAAAATGCTGGCCCCCAAAGCCAAGCCTTCCTCCTCCCACTGCTCTACAGCCTGAAACTGTTCACTTCACCCACCAGCCCCCTAACAGAATTCCCATCATTTGAGTGCAGGCTCGGATGTCAACCAGACTTGGAAGGAAAGCTAACAAAGTGGAACTAATCTCTCACTAACAAAATTACTGATAGCCATGGATTGTTCCCCAAAGCCCCTGGCTTTTAAAAATGAAATACTTGTTAACTCAAATGTTTAATCTAGGAATTCTTAACTCAGGAGCCGGTGGGGTAGGCATGAGAGGGTTGCAGGCCTCTGATAATCATCATTGTGAATGATTATTAAAAGGGGTCTGTGACCCCTAAAATGTTAAGGGCCATTTGCTTTAACCTGTCTTGGCTGAGGCAGTATAACAAAGTAAAATGTAAGCATTCGGGTTAGTTGGAAATAAATATTTTTCAGTGGGGTAAGCTAGTGATTTGCACGTGTTTGTGTGCATGCCTGCAAATGAACATATGTGTGTGTCTCCAAATTTATTTTTTTTTCAATTTTGGAACCATAGATTTTTCTTCAATGCTTTGATTCATTGCATTTCTCCCACCAGCATAGCTCCTGTGGTAGATTCAGTTGGGGTTCAGATCTGAGTGTTGGGCAGAATGGGGTGGCTGAGGTGGCTGTAACTTGGTTGTAGGGTCTGGAATCTGCTTACTCATGGGTTTTTGACGTACTGCATGTTCTTCCCCCCTAGGACAGGAGGTTCTTACTTCCATAACACGTTATCATCACCAAGGAAGTGAGCACATATTTTCCACAGCTCCCATCCTCCCTTCCCTACCCCATTTCCTATTGCTGTCTGCCTTCCCCATCCACTTCCCAGAATGCTTCACTTTGCCATAATGAGATGCTCAGCTGCCATGCAGCCACCAACAACCAGAGATGGATGGGGTCTCCTGTACTGCCCTGAGAGGGATCTTAGAAAGACACTGTATTCATGGTAGCAGGCTAGAGAAGGCAAGGAGAAATGAAGAGCCCGATCATACACAGATGCCATTATCCAAATAAAATGATTATTCTTTCGTCCAGCCCCTGCTAACTGGAGTAATTGAAGCAATGCTATATTTATGGAAAACACCATAAAGGTCATGCATTGTTTAGACTCAATTGGAAAATTGCACCTTCTGAGATCAAATTTAATGCAGCATCATTAGGACTTGATTAGCTCAATGCAGAATAAGGTGAAAATACTCAATTCAGAGAAGAACATGTGGTAATGAATGAATATATTTTTATTCAAATACTTTGTTAATTCCCTAGGCAGGTGTGATTTCCATAAAATAAAAGGTCCTGAGTAAAAAGGAAAAAAAGTCAGTTTAAGAATTCTATGGCTGTACTGGAATAAAATGTTAGCAAAAAGACTACTAATGCTACCCTGATAGTGATGTGTTTAGAAATCTTAGAAGTTAGAAATAATTTACAAATAAAGGATATTTTCTCCATATCCAGGAGAGGCAAAAAAAAAAAAATTGCTAAATGAAATTAAAATTGAAACACAGATGTCACATCTAAGTATAATTGGAAAATTCTTAGCTTTTCTGAGAGATTTCTAAGATGGCTTCTTTCTAAAGAAAGAAATCAGAATATTTTAGAAAATTTAAAAGTATAAGGCTAGGTGCTATTGCTCATACCTGCAATCCCAGCACTTTGAGAGGCTTAAGGCAGGCAGATCACTCGAAGTCAGGAGTTAGAGACCAGCCTGACATACATGGTGAAACACTGTCTCTACTAAAAATATAAAATTAGCCGGGCATGGTGGCACGCGCATGTAGTCCCAGCTACAGGATGAGCCACGAGAATCACTTGAACCCAGGAGATGGAGATTACAGTGAGCCGAGATCATGCCACTGCACTCCAGCCTGGGTTCTCAGTGATATGTCAAAGTTGAGAATTTATAACATTCAGCAGAGCTTCATTAAACACGCTGAATAAATAATCTCATTTGCTGTGGGAATAAGGCCAAAGGGTAAAATAGATAAGAATTTAGTAACCTGGAAGTAATCCTTCTGACCCATACTTTTCATTATATACATCTATAAAAGGAGTCTGAGTGGCTAGATGTTCATCCCTAGAAAGAGGCCTAGTTTCACTTTATTTATTTATTTATTTATTTATTATTTATCTATTTGAGGCAGGGTCTCATTCTGTCACCCAGGCTGGAGTGCAGTGGTGTGATCTCAGCTCACTGCAGCCTCCACCCGTAGGGCTCAAGGGATCCTCCCCCCTCAGCTGCCTGAGTGGCTAGGATTACAGGCAGCTGCCACCACACCCAGATAAATTTGCATTTTTTTTGTAGAGATAGGGTCTCCCTGTGTTGGCCCAGGTTGGTATCAAACTCTTGGGTGCAAGCGATCTGCCCACCTCGGCCTCCTAAAGTGCTGGGATTTCAGGCATAAGCCACCATGCCCAGCCTGGTTTCACTATCTTTTGAGAGCATGTTAACATCCATATTATTGTATTCTTATAAATAATCTCTGAGGTGTATAGGGGCATATATTAACCTGATTAAAAAGAGAAGGACCTGGCCAGACGTGGTGGCTCATGCCCGTAATCTCAGCACTTTGGGAGCTGAGGCAGGCAGATCACCTGAGGTCAGGAGTTCGAGACCAGTCTGGCCAACATGGCAAAACCCCGTCTCTACTGGAAACACAAAAATAGTCGGGTGTGGTGGCATGTACCTGTAACCCCAGCTACTTGGGAGGCTGAGGCAGGAGAATCACTTGAACCCAGGAGGCAGAGGCTGCAGTGAATGGAGATCCCACCACTTCACTCCAGCCTGGGTGACAGAGTGAGACTCCATCTCGAAAGAGAGAGAGAGAGAGAGAAAAGGAAGGAAGGAAGGAGAGAAGGAAAGAAGGAAGGAAGGAAGGAAAGAAGGAAGGAGGGAAGGAAGGAGAGAAGGAAGGAAGGAAGGGAGGGAGGGAGGGAAGGAGGGAAGGAAAGAAAGAAGGAAGGAAGGAAGGAAAAAAGGAAGGAAAGAAAGAAGGAAAGAAGGAAGGAAAGAAAGAAAACCAACAAGAAAGAAAGCAAGAAAGCAAGCAAGCAAGAAATGCCCAGCACAGGAATATTAAAAACAGGGAGTCTGGCTACTTAGGGGCACGTTCACTTATTAGCTGGGTAGCAAGTTATCAAAGCTCTTGAAGCTTCAGTTAACTTACCTGTAGATTGGGGATACTATTAGTTATTAGTACTCCACTGGGTTGTTGTGAGATTAAGTAGATTGGTTTACCAGTACAGTACTATCAGAGTAGTGCCTGTCACATAGGAAGCATTAAGAAAGAATCTGTTGTCACTTGGGACAGCAAATTCAGTTGGTCATATTTGGAGAAAGAAAACTATCCTGCCCTTTATGGATAAATTCTCCTTTTTGAGGGGGTTTATTTTCATTTCCAAATCCTAGAAACCCACCTAGCCTGACTTTTTATTACTAAAGGAGTTCCGCCAACTCTCTCACTGTAATTTAAGGCCAAATTAATTCCTCCCTGTACTGTGTTCTTTCTTATTCTTTTTAAATCTTACCAGGGACACATTTATCTGTCTGTGCAGCCCCAACTTAATTTCAGTCTTGAGGACTATGCTATTTTTCCTTCTACTCCCAATCCCAACACACACAGGAAAAGCATGCTACAGTGGGCTTAGCAGAATTTAGGGGAAAGCTTAACATTTGATAGAAGAGCTCTGCTGTTTTTTTTTTTCTCTTACTAGACTTCTCCATATCACATTCTAATCTAGGCTTAGGGCATTTCAAAATATATCTGATTAAAATTAATATTGTACAACTAATAAAGTAGAAAAATTCCAATTAAAGTAGGTATCATTAACATGAAGTAACTTGCTTCAATATTACCCTAAGGCACTAACTGGGTGAAATGAAATGGCATAAAGACTGCGTCTCCAAATATCTCTACCCATCACAGTCCCAAGATATTCAATTATTAATTTTTTTCTCCAGGGATTCAAATATAAATGTACAGAAGTATAACATTATTATCTCAGTAAACCTCTCCATGGGGATCATGTTCTTTGGGGATACTACCAATGAGAAAAAAAAAGTAAAGTATTGAATTATATACTGAAAAAATCCTGAATGAAATTCATAAAAAAGAAGGCAACATTTCCACCATGAAGCAGACTTGTATTAGATTGGCATAGTAACTTTCAGATGGGGAGGGAGAGTAGTTTACCTATCTTTGGAACTTGAAGCTTTGATATTAGACAGTGTGGTACAGAGGATAGACCCAGACTAAGAGTTGGGAAACCTGAATTTAAGCACTGTTTTGTTATCAACTAGCCGAATGACTCAGATTAGACATTTAACTCCTTTGGACCTCAAGTCTCATATTTTCAAAACGAGGACATTGGATTTGATAATCACCAAGGTTCTTTTCCAGATCTAAAATTTCATTTATAGTAAACATTCATTTTAAGGGGTATGGTTAACCAGTGCCTACTACAATATTTGAAAGCATTGTACTAGGTGCTAGGCAAATAAAAAAATAACTATAACAAGTTTCCTGATCTCAAAGGTTTATATGTTATGGATTATTTAAATGACCAGCTAATATTTGCAGAGCATTATGTAGTCATTTTACTATACTTCATAAAACGTGGGGGCAGTGAGGCTCAGCCGACTAGGAATAAGCTTTGCCTGTTAATCGTTAGGCTGTAGCTGACTCATTATAAAGATCTGGGTAAATTACCTCTAAGTCTGTTTTTTACTTGAAAATAATCATACTGACTCAACTGAAAGCAATGTTGAGAAATAACAGGTTGTACATTCCATAAATTTTTATGGACACCATGTACATGCCAGGCCAGTGTTGGGAGCTGGGGCAAAGCAGCCAACCCATCCTTCATCTAGCTTAACTCTTATACACATTATTATAAAGTATGCTGCAAATAAATTAATACAGCAAATGGCTAGCTATAATCAATTGTGGGCTTATTGTAATTTAGAGGTGTCACGAAGGAAGCCCTTTTCTGTGCAAAATAACATGTGTCTCAGCTTTTGAAGTACCACGTAAACGGTTTAAAAAAAAAACCCCATAAATATTACACATACAAAAGATTTGAAACTTGTATAAGAAGACATATAATTTACTATTTCCTAGATGTAGATTAAGCTGAAACATAAATAGAAGAAAGAATGCAGAAGCAGCGTCCCTGCTCAGAGTAAGGGCGGACATTCTTACTGCTAGATCTGCCCAACAAGCAATCTGCTATCTCAAGAGTTCAGAGGTACCTATCCATCACTGTGGGGCCCTGCTGAGGCACTGTCGTGATAAAGGTGATCAATAAGGATGTTCTATGAGAGATTCTTGTCTTGAGAAGGAACCTGAAGTAAATAATAAATAACTTCAGGTACAGTTCTGAGATTCCATAAAGTGATTCATAAATGTTTGAATGATAAAAATATGATATAAATAAAATTATAAGGATGTAATTTATTAAAGAGAAATTAGAGATTAAGATGGAGGGAGCGTTTTAGCATGGGAGTGCTGTGGGACACAGAAACTGGTTTGTCTGAGCCCCTTCCAAATAGCATAACATCTGTGTCCTGATTTAAAATCTAAATTTCAGAGCCTCGAAACCCAAAAGCCTTGGCTGTAGAAATCTAAAACCAAAAAGACCATGCGTTCTGTTACCTGTGATTTGTGGTGTCACCACTCTTTGAGGCTCCCAGATGGGGCAGGGCCTTGGGATATGGGGATGCCTTGTAGGTATGTTGTTGTTGGAGTTGGTGGTGGGGATGGGGATGCAGGCAGGGTAGGGTAGGGGTGGGTTGGGGTGGGGGGAATCCTCCGTTAATATCTCGAAATATTATTCTGTTGCTATAACGCAGCGTGTTAAGTTAGTTTCAAGTATTGAAAAACCAGGGCAGAACTCATGGAAATGGTGCAAATTCTTGACTTAGGGTCAGAAGAATTCACCAAAATTAGCGTCTCTCTGTGCCAAATAACAGCCAGTTTCAATTTCTGGACGGCCTCTCCGCGTGAGTGACAGGTTTTCTTAGATGCCGCGGGGGGTCTTTCGCGGGCTGGTGGCCTGCCCCCTGGACTGGTCCATGTGTCAGGCTGAGTCCGCAGCTTAGAGCGCGGCCCTGTATTTCTGTCTGATGTCTGGGGCATACAGATATGTGTGACGGACAACGCTCGTGGCATTCGAAGCCTCTTTAACAGACGTTTGTGACGAGAGGAAAGAAGTGTGCGAACTCTGGCAAACAAGTGTGCGGACTCTCGAAAAGAAGTGGATTTCGAAAGTGGGGAGGGGATGGATCTTCGTAGGAGAAATGGAAATTTGCTCCTCACCACAGGGTTTGCTGGAAATGAAGACGCGGCAATTCTTAATCCAGTTTCCTGCAGTAGGAAACAGCGGGCAAGGGAAGTCCCAGTTCAAGTTCGGAGCGAAGTGGGCTCCTGCAAGGAGCCGCCCGGAGGCGTGGGACAAGTGGCGGGAGACCCGGCCGCGTCGCGCCGGGCGCTAGGGACGGACGCACTTCCCTACTTCCAGCAGCGGGTACGAGCCGCCCCAACTGCGCTGGCCTGCTCGATTCTTTGGGAAACACTTCGCGAGCTTTGTTTCAGACGCCGACCCATCTTTCTTGGTGGGTCTGCAGCTCCACCAATCACGCCCGCCACTGGGCGGGGTTTCAGGGTCAAGGTGGACCAATTTTCCAGCATCGCCCCTACACGCGCTCTCGGACCCCTGGGGGTGACTGACAGCAGCCGGGCCCAACCCGCTGCTCCGGAGCGTGGCCTCCGCCTGGGGCGTTACGAAGACAAGGCCCCAGGACCAATCGTATTGGCCCGTGGGGGGCGGGGCCTCGCTGCCAGCTCCAGACCAGCGCTACCGGCACTCCTTTTGTCATATGAGAGACGCGGCGGGGCGGCCTCTCCGCCGCGGTTTAGCCAATGGAGAAGGCGAGATGGGCGGGCTGGGAGTGCCTGGCGGCGGGTCGTCAGCTCCGAGCCGAGGTGCAGTGAGCTGGTCGGGGGACCGCGAGGCGAGCGCGGAATCCTGGGCGGCGAGCGGGGTGTGAGCTGCCTGAAAATGCACTCGGATGCCGCCGCTGTCAGTGAGTAGCGGAGAGCCAGCCAGCGGGCCGGGGCCGGGCGGCTACCAGCACTAGCCACTCGACTCCTGCAGTCCCCGCCCCATGCCTCCGGTCCCGAAACGCGCCGGGAGCCCTTGCCCGGGAGCCACCCCTTCCCCTCCCGGGGCCGGGGCGGGCGGTGACGCTGCGGGCTGGCGGGCGGCGTGGGGCGGGGGCGGGCGTAGGGGGAAGGGGCCGGCCTGCGGGGAGGGCGGAGGTGGGGGGGGGACTGGCTCTGTTTCAGTGTTGGGGGAAGGGAGGGCTGGACTTGCGATGAAGGGCCGAGACCCGAGTGTCCGGGGTGCATGGAGGTGGAGGCGGCGTTGGGCTCTAGCGGGCAGGGCCGGGAGGGTGGCACCGGCGAGGAGAGGGAGGGAGCGAGCGAGCGGGGATTCCAAAGGATTTCCAAAGGCCTGAGCGGTGCGGGCGGCTCCGTGAGAAAGGCGGGTGAGTGAGAGGGGGGCGCGGGGGCGGGGACAATTGGAAGAAGGGCTGGTTGGCGGGGGTGGGGGGAACAATGGGTTGGGGGAATGGGGGCAGCCACAGAGCGGGGCTGGAGGGCGGGCGAGGGGATGAGGGCTGATGTAACGGGAGAGCGAGGTGGTGGGAGGGACTGGGGTGTAATGGTAGTTGGGGAGTCCGGCGAGGCGGGAGGGGCGTTGGAAGGGCGGTGGGTAGCGGAGAGTGGTGGTAGGGAAAGATATTGAGGTAATGGGATGGGGCAAGTGTACAACGGTAGGGCGATTGGGAGGAAGAGGAGAAAAAGGTGGGGAGGATTTAGGGTGGCAGAGTGGGGGCAGGGGTAGAGAAATAAAGTGGGGGTGAGGAGCTAGTCGGGGAGGAAGAGGAGGTGGGGCGGAGTTGGCCAGGAGGATTGTCATGTCCAGATTCGGTCCGGAGCCGGGCTAAGGGGGTGTCAGACTGTGCTTAGGGGAGGTGCTTCCTCTCCCCGTCGAGGCAGGGTCCCTTGAGTGGGGATTCCAAGCTTCTGGGTGCGGAGAGAGGAGGGGGCGGTGCTGAGGTGGAGGGGACGAGGTAAGTGCCCCAAGGTTGGAACTGGCCGCGGTTCCCCCGGGGCGGCGGGAAGCGAGGTCGGCGCTGGCGCGGGCTCCGGCTGCGAGACTAGGAGGCGGGGCAGGGGTGTGGGCTGCGGGTTTTCCGCCGCAGGAGCCGGAGGGGTCGGGCCCTGAAGGCCAGGTCCGGGGCTTGGCGCGGGGGAGATGTCGGGGTCCCTGGCAGTCCGTGGGTTTGGTAGTCTGTGACGCAGTTGTCTAATTTCTGGCTATTAGGTGTGGGGGTTGGTACCATGGAACCCGCTTCCCTGGAGGGATGGCTGGGCCCTAGGCCGCGCGCCACGCCCTGGGGGCGCGACTTCTCCCAGGCGTGCTGGGAGGGCGCTTGAGGGGTTTCCTTTAGGGTTTGTCTCCAGTCAACCAGTGTGAAGGGGAAATGCGGTTCCGCGGAATTCTGGGACTTGTAGTCGCGGCCGCGCCGGACCGCGGTTGGGTTGGGTGCACGTGGGTAACTGTGGAAACGAGTCCCGGCCTGCAGCGCGCCCTCGGAGCCTCCCTGCTCGGCGAACTTGTGCTTTATTACCTGGCCAGCCCCTCTGCGCTCTCGGGAGGCGGTTGAGTTCCCAGAGACGGAGCGGCTCCCCAGCCCTTCTCCCTTGCGAGAGGGAGAGCCCAAGCCAGGCGCAGCCCTCTCAGGCTTGGGTTCTTGATCCCCAAGTGAATTTCCCCCTGCATTTTGTTGGCCTCACTCGTGGAATAAATGCTTGGTCTTGAACCATCATGCGCACAGGTTGTGGGAAAACATTCAAGAAGCAATACAATGTAAAGCAACCTTTAGAATGGTGTATTATGGCATCCAGTGTATGTAAGCACTGGGTTCAAACACTGCCTTACATAAATATGAGAACACAGTGGAGGTACATGTAACCCTCGTAAAGATAATGTAGACTGTGTGTTGGTATTTCTTGGGGTGTTTGAAAAAATAACCCACTTGAAATGAATGATGGAGGTGGCTTAATGGAATTTAGGGTGGAAATATGAAGGTGAGCAAAGGTGATATGTGATGTCTTCAATTTTCGAAGAAGCTTGGAAAGCAAATGAGAATAGAAGAAAACTGTAAGAAGTGGAGAACCGTAAGACTTTTTTTTTGTTTGCTTGCTTTGTTTTTAGCTGCAGGCTGCAATTCCTTCTCTCCTTAATATTAGAAACCTTCCTCTCTGTAGGTAGACTCCCTAAACATCACATCCTTCACCAGTTCCCTTTACTGTTTACAGGGAAGGCACTCCAGAATCTGTAATGTAGAAGGCTAAGATTTAATGCAGAGATGATAGATTTTTGTATGTAAAATATAAGGTATTATGAAACTATTGGCAACATGGTCATTAGAAGAATATTGTAATTTTTCTGATGATAAAAATATTACCAAGAAGTCCTAAGGTTTGTAAACCTTTTGGTGTGATTACAAACATACTGAACTTGGATACTTGATTGTTTGATGGTTCTTTTCATGATGAGTGAAAAATTGGGCAGTCTGTGGTGTTCTTGTGGAGATCATTTATATCTATCTGTCGTATTTTACATAATCGTGTGGTGAAATATCCAGGAAACTCTTGGTAATATATAAATATGTACAAAAATATGCATTTAGCTCTGGAATTTTTTCTTGCAGAGGGTAAAGTGATGAGATTGAAAAACATGCAAGAGCTATAATTGTCTTCAAAATGGTGTTTTTAAAGAAAATATGAAGCTAGTCATAGCTTTCTCTTTTTCTTTTGTTCTGTTACATCCCAAAGAGCAGGTGCTTTTTATACACATACAGCCCACCTCCATCCATTCCCCAAAGCCCTAGGCTCCTACACAGTATCACTGTACACTTTCTGCTCTGGTTTTTAGGTTCCTTTTTGATTTTTGGCCCTTGGGGAGGTCCTTTATTTTCTTGTGAACCTAGCTGTTCATTTAAACAGATGGTTCTTACACGTTACCTAGAATTTTTTACTGTTTTATATTAAGAAGAATTTTTAGGTAATCTTGTCTGTCACATTGCTGGAAAAGAAGGCCTGCCTCATTTTCTCTATCTTAGTGGACTTCTATTCATTTACTCTCTTATTCCTCTGTTCTTAACCTCTATGTACCCCTACTGACACTTAATCATATTTTTTCAAACTTTATCATTATCTCCTTTTCTGTTTTTGTGTTAAGTTGCTCCCAGCAGCTCTTCTTGGCTTACTATCTTCTTCCTGGCTACATGTTTACATTATTATCTCAGTCATCATCATCTGCTAATTATAACTAATAATATCTAATAACCCTGGTAACTCAGCAGTATAAAGATCAACCTGTGAGAAACTGACCTCATGATGATCTCTTGTTGTATCAGTTAGGATGCCTTTGCCAATACAATGCTCAAATTAATGGCTTAAATAATAGGGCTTATTATCGTTCAGTAGCAAGAAACCTAGAAGTAGTTGGTTCTAAAGCTGGTGCAGTGGCTTAATAATGTCATTAATGATCTAGGCTCTTTGCATCTTTTTCTTCTTCTAAGTGTTTTAGCTTTTATTCCTCAGGCTCATTTGCCTCATGTTTGCAGTATGGTTGCTGTAGCACCAGACATCATGCCTGGATTGGAAAGCAGGGAAGGTGCATATTTCCTTATAACTCCCTGTTAACGGAGAAGTCTTTTGCAGAAACTCACTTTGGAGAGTTTCATTTCAGTGTCATTGGATCGAACTGATCTCATGCCACTGCTAGCTGTGAGGGAGGCTGAGGCAGTGAATGTCTGGCATTTTCCAGCATCTCTTGTAAGATATGGCCTTTCATAGGGTGGAAGAAGGGTGAGAAGAATGCGCTGGGTTGGCAGCTTGCAGGTTATATCCCTGAACCAGCTACTTCGGCCAGCTGTCTCTGGCTTGGTCTCAACCTTTATGTTGATTTCATTTCTGCCTTATTCTAAAAGAATTAGGGGTGACTTGCTAAATATAGATAAAATCCTGTGAAGAGAAGGAAAATCTATATATAGACTTATAAGGTACACAGAAACACTTGCCATGTGTTAGAAATATTTGGCACTGAGCTTCTTAATAGTCAAAACAAAGAAGAGAACAAAACTAATAAATTTTATTCATTTGGTAAATGAAACTGCAGTAATTTTAATAACCCACACTGAGATCCTGGACATTTCTTATCCTCTTCTTCCCTGGTCAGTGGCAAGGAGAGATTGCATCTCTTCCCATGCCCAGCCTCTCTTTCCCATACCTATTGCCATGGCCTTATGTCTGAGACAGCCTTTCTTACAGTGTTACAATAACCAGCAATACATTTTTCTCCCTTTTTTTTTTTTTTTTTAGAGGTGGGGTCTTGTTATGTTGCCTAGGCTGGACTCGAACTCTGGGCTCCAGGGGTCCTTCCACCTCAGTCTCTGAGTTGCTGAGACCATAGGTGCACACCACTGTACCCGGCTCCAGCTGCCCTCAGTGCTGCTGTTTTAGAATTTTTCTTTGCTGTGCTCCCTCTCTGGCAGACTCTCTCCTTCCATGGAATCTCTGAAGCAGTGCTTCCTTCTGTTACTCAGTTTTGTGTTACATAACAATAGCTGCTTGTTTACTTTTATTTACCCTCCCCAATTAGATTATTACCTTTTTGAGATCTGGGACCATGTCTTACCTAGTATCCACTTTAGCATCTAGCATGATGCGTTGCATAGGTCCCCAAATATGTATTGAATTGAACTTAAATGATCAACTGTTGAATAACTTGTGCATTATCTAGGAAAAGTAATTCTTCCTGCTGCTGTTGTCTTTCATTATCTTTAGATTTTTCTTTAAGGAACACAAGCTTTCACCTATTCATTCTTTGCATTTTTTAGACAAAGTCAGTTGTATGCAAACTAATATTTCTTTTTCAAATATATGCAAATATCAGTTTTAGAGAATGTGGCATGGAGAAATTCTCAAGGAGAGAGTAAAATGCTAGTAATGTGCTGAGGGAACAGAAGGAGCGTTTGTGAATGTGCACACATCCATTTCTGGTCTCTCGTGTCAGCATCCTACCTGCAGAAGGTTAAGGCAGCATTAACAGGTCTGATGTTAAGGGGCCTAGAGTGTTTGTCCTTTTCCCTTCTTTTTATTTTATATCCATATTCTGGTCCTAAGGATTTATTTCTTAAGTTAACAATATAGTGAGATCGTTGAAAGTCTTTCTTCATTTAGACTGTAAGTTGAAGTTCAGATTTACACAGTAAAATTTTCTTTGATGAATCATAAATGCTGGTAAGTTTTTATAGTTAGTCAACTTCAATTGGTGTTAATTCTCATAGCTTGCTTTTTTTCTTTTGAAATGTACATTAGGAAAAGTACTTCTTGAGAAGTATTCTAAGCAGAACATGTATTTAAAAATGTGTTTTAAGAAGAAAAACACTGAAATACATTTTAAATAGAATTAGGTATTTTAACAATCATTGTATGACAGTTTTAGATGTAGCAAAGTATTTGCTACTTCAGGTTTGAATTGCTTTTAATCAGAAAATGCTGTTAATGAGTTATGTTCAATCTAGGAAGATAGGCTTGTCGCTTATAACTAATGTACTTAATAAAACACTAGATATAAAAAAGACCCCAGCCTTCTTCAAATAGCATTACCTGTGGTATCATTTATTCTAGTTCTGCCTTCGAGGATTTTTTTTTCCTTGTGAAGTTTTTTGCTGGCCTGTATCAGTAGATTTGCAGAGATGGGGAGTAATCCATTTGTATCTGTAATGGACACGGTCAGTCTTGTGGGACCCTGACTCTTCGTCTAGTTGAAGAATTCTTACCCTAGCAGACAGATCTTCTCAGACACATTCACCTGAGACTGTGAACCTGAGGCTGGAGGCAAGGAAAGAAGAGTAGCCCATGTGACCATTTTCTGGAGGGATGCACAGTGGTGGCTGCCGTGCTGCTTCTAGAGGCAAGGTCTAGTTGTGGCTGTAATCATGATGCAGTCTGCTGTGTGCCCTTATGACCAGGGGGAGATTCTGCAAACTGTGTAATAGCACTCCCCCTTTTTTATAAATCCTTTTTTGTTTAAATTAGCTAGAATTAGTTTCTGATGCCCTCCACTAAGAATTCTGATACTTCAGCATCCAGACTTGTCACTGTTGCTGGTCAGATAGGTGGTTGAAGCCCTTGTGAAGAGCAGTGATGTTTTTTTTTCATCCTGGCTGCCTGTACATTCTGGTCAGAGGTGACCCAGAGGACCGGAGGAGGACACAGTCGATACCAGCTGTGGGTGTGGGAACTGTGTTTGCTGGTGGTCAGGCAGTACTCCAAACCACACACTGGGTCTCATCATGTGCCACTCTACTGCTGCTTTTTCCTAATTCTTTGTCCCCCAAAAGTTGGGATGCCTAGGAGCTAATACGTAACTCCTCGTGCAATTTTTTTTTTTTTTTTTTTGGCTCTATGGGAATATTAGCTACAGAAATATGTGTGTGCATGTGTGTGTGTGTTTTAGTGGAATGTTTATTTTGTTTAGCCAAAAATTACATCTGATGTACCAAATACCTTTTTAGTCAACGTTATTTAGGTATAATTTTATGTATTATAAAATTGTACTCATTTTAAGTGTTTGGTGAATGTACTAACGATATAGAACATTTCATTACCCCAAAAGTTCCCTTGGGCCCCCTTGTAGTCAGTGCTTCTCTCCCTGCCCCACTACCATAATTGTTGGCTTTTAGTCATCTTAGGCCTCCTCCGTATTAGTTGATGAATTGTCACTTTGCTGTTCCTGAGGATATTACAGTATAATAAAGGCATGATAAATCTCTCATTTTTACTGAACTATGAAATCCAAAGGAAAACTATCAGTGCTGTATAAATTATCAATCTGATAAATAATACTTTGCCGCATGGAAGTGTCTTGAGTTAGATGACTTGTTCTGGTGAGCGGCTTTCCAGTGGATGGCTTTTCTGGCTTCTCTGTGGCCTGTAGACATGCAGGGCTCGGGTTTTCTCCATGGATGGGATGATGTCTTTTAATTGTTATTTAGGTCATGTTGGGAGGCAGGAAAGCCAAAATGGCTGGATTCAAATCCTTGCTCTGTCATCTCCTAGCTGAGGGACTGGAAGAGAGTTACCCAGCTGCTCTGTGTGGGCTTCAGAGCCCTCACACCTAAAAATTACCTGTTGAAGGCTGTGGAGTTGTTCAGTCGCCAAGTGTTTATTGGGTACCTACTACGTACCTGCTCTTCATCTTTCAGGAAGTTTTCATTCTAGTGTAGGGGCCCTGCTCTTCATCTTTTATGAAGTTTTCATTCTGGTGTAGGGGAGGGGGCAGATAATAACAAGTAAATTGTGTAGTATGTCAGATGGTGATAGGTTCTGTAGAGAAAAACAGCAGGGAAGGAGTGCATGCAGGCACCCCTGTGTGCGGGCGTCGGGTGGGGTGGAGGGTGTTGTAATTTTAAATAGCGGAGCCAGGAAAGGCTTCACTAAGGAGGTTTTAAGCTAAGCCCTGATGGAGGTGAGGGGCCATTCCAGGCAGAGAGAACATAAATGCAGAAGCTCAGAGTGGAGAGCAGGCCTGTATTTGAGGAACAGTAGAGGCTGGGGTGCTTAAGAGTAGAGGTGTGGGGGCAGGCAGGGGGAAGAAAGTAGGAGGCAAGATTATAAGTAGTCCCAAAGATTAAATGAGATGAAACACATAACATGTTTTTGTTGCTTATAATTACTGTGTGATGATAGTCTCCTAGGTAGACTTTAAAAAATAACTCTTGAGAAGAAAAGAGGTTATAAGAAAGAACAGAACCAAATGAGGCATTCCCTCACTCAGCCATTCAGCAGACATTCAAGGGTTTTTTTGCTGCCAGGTGCTGCTGTCACAGGCAGGACTGCGTTGGGGAGACCGACCGGGGCTTCAGGAGCTTCCTTCAGTGAGTTCAGGGTGGAGACAGAGAAGGAATGGATGCATGGATTGGTGATGCCTGCTAGGTTAGATGGATGCCCAGCGGGGGCTTTGAGAACATGTGGGGAATGGTTAGCAGTTGTCATGTGAGTTGTGTAGCTTTTGACGTTTTATTATATGAAGAACAGGATCTGTGTGCATGTGCAGGTGGCACATGGGGTCAGGTGGGAGCTTTCCAAGGCCAGTGACAACATGGTGGGGACAGAGAACTGTAGCAGGAGAGGGTGAGTGTTTGGTAGGCTAGAGTGGAGGGGAAGGTGAGGTGCAGGGCTAGGCAAGAGCTGGTGGCAGGGGTGGGGTGGTGGGCGGTGGGAAGGACTCAAAAGAGGCACCAGGGAGAGAGTGTATGAGTGGAAAGGAACTGAGAGAAGAAAGCTCGGAGGTGGGGCACAGGGAGGGAGGAGGAGCAAAGGGGAATGGGGAGGGACTAACACAAATTCAGTGATAATCTTGGATTTGCCTCATCTGCTTTGCCTCTATTAACTCATTTAATCCTCCCAGCAGCCCTCAATAAGTTAGGGACTGTTATTATCTCCATTTCACAGATGAGGAAGCTGAGGTGTAGAAAGGATCACTCACCTCTTCAAGGTCGCACAGCTTATAAGTGGTGAATTGAGATTCTAACCCAAGCATTCTGACTCTGTGGTCTTGGTAACCCTCTACTGCCACTGAAATCATTCTTAACATTTTGTTTGTGCTTTTCATTGAACCCTGATTGGAACACTCACTGCATGTATATTGGAATTCTTTTTTTTTACTTTTGTCACTGGCCTATGAATGATGATGACAGAGCCAGTTGATGTGATTATGTCTTGGTTCTTTTCTTCTTGGAATGAGTCTCAGCAGGATCAGGATCTGGGATTTCTGAGTCTCTTCTTTCCCATTCTTCTTCATCTCCTCTCATTTTTGCCGGTTTGCTTACAATGAGAGTAGGCATTTAAAAACTGATTTTAAGTGGGAAACTGAAGAATTGTGGCAAAGTATTTGCATACTCTAATGAAATAGTCATTTTTAGTTTTCTTAGATTTTATTTAAATAGACTTGTTATTTTTAAATATAGGAGATCTCAATGACATTGCAGCAAAACTAGAAAACAACTACTAATATCATTTTTGCTTAACATTTTTGAAATTATTTTTCTCTTTTTTTTTTCCTATAGGTTAGGGTAAGTTTAATGTCTTGTCCTACATATGCAATTCCCAAAATTAAACCACAGATCACTTCTTAATTATTAATTAAACAGGAAACGGGATAGTTGTACATTTAAGTCCAATAGCTAGTGAATTAGTAGTTTTAAACACCGTCACCTTGTGATCTCTTCTGCCCTGTCTTTTTGCAGTTCTAGGTTCAGTCTGTCTCAGTGTCTTCTACGTTCTAGTAATAATAGGGATGAAAACAATTAACCTTGATTGGCACATAATATGGACCAGCACTGTGCTAAGTGCTTGGCATGCACCATCTCATTTAATAATCCTCACAGTAGCCTCGCAAAGAGGGTTGTGTTATTTCGGCTTTATGGGTGAGGACACGGGCACAGTGAAGTTTGGAAGCATGTACAGGGTCACTCAGTTAGGACTCAGTTGGAGCTCTGACTCCAACCCAGGGCTTTCTGTTATCAGAGCTGATTGACATTCTTTAACCAAAATCTGGGCTCATTTAACATTAGTGAAATGAAAGGATTTTTACTCTGAACTATCCAGTGATTCTGTGTTCTTCAGTGGGTAGCACAGATTATTTGTGCTCACCTTCAGTGGGTAGGTGGGGTGAGGAGAATGAAGCTAGGGCCCTTTGTACCGTGTCACATTGGGAGTGCAGCCAGACTGGGTGTCCTAAAGTGACTGAGTCCCTTGGGATAGCACCAGTAGGCACAGGCAGTGTGGTGGGCGATGGATGGATGCTGCCTCCCTTGGGCGGATGGTTCCTTCTCCCAGCCCCTTTTTTGAGTCCTGCAAGAGGAAGAAAAAGCCAGCAGCATTATGCTTGGATGGCTTTAATTTTGGATCTGTGTTCAGTGAAAATGCTGAGTCACTTTGAATGACCCGCTCCCTTATCAGTTTTCTCCCTTGGCTTTTGGCTTTTGTGCCTTGTACATAGCATTTATTGATGAGGAGAATGAAGTTAGTTAACACTTTCCTCACCTGCTACTTTCAGTTCTTTCGATTTTTACCCTGCTTTTCAGCTCTGCAATCTTTTTCCTGGACCTTGGCCTTTTCATCATGTGCTGATAGGGTATGGTGAATGAGTTAGATTCCTGTCTAGCGGTACTGAGGTTGTTCCAGGAGTAGATTGGCTACTGGCAGGCCAGGGATTGAGTTGAGAGTCGGGGATAGAATCTACTTCTCTGGTTACATGTTAGAATCACCTGGGCTGCTTGAGAAGCACGTGGTGCCCCACTCCCGTTTTTATTTAATTGATCTGGATTGGGACCCTGGTATTTGGTGTTTTTCAATCTTCTTAAGTGATTCCACTGTGTAGCCAATTGTTTCATTTAAACATTAATAGCTTAATTAGGAAGCTGAGTTTATTTTGGGCTGTGGGGATGGGGCTCAAAAGATGCAACAGCTCCGCCATGGGCACTGCACTGGGCAGATTACACAGACCCTTCCTGCTCGCCTATGACATAAAAGCCAATACTTGGTAGTGCTTCCCCTGTGCCGTGCACTGTTTGAAGCACAGTGCAGCATTAACTCATTTAATCCTTATGATATCCTTATGAGGCAGGCACTGTGATGATCCATTTTGTAGAACAAGAAATTCTTGCTTGTAGCCATGAAGGACATGTAGTATGAAACTGACCCATAAACCTAGGTTTTGGTTTTTCCTAGGTTTACAGTATAGAAAACATTTCAGATCTTTGTATTTTAATAATTTAGTCTGAAATGTGAATGTATTTGTTTTTACAAATGAAACTGAGACCTGTGCCATGTCATATAGCTAGTGACTATCAGTTAATATACAGAGTTGTAAATTGGTATTGTAAATCATTTAAAACACTACTTTTTTATGGTTTTGACATAGATTTTACTTTATGGTACATTTTATATTTCAGGTTATTTGAGATGTAACTCATTTTTAATGTGATCTTTTTTACTTAAAATTGCATTTTGTACTTTTTGAAAATATATGTACTATGATCTTTGAGTGTGTATTAGATCTTCACTGACTTGTGATCTGACCTGCCTCTTCACAGTCTGGCTACTGTAACTCTCCAGGATACTAAGCAAAACTAATAGCAGCATTTTAAACATGCTCAAATCCGGCCATGGTAAAACCCAAACTCAGCACTCCTTCAAACCCACATGCATTTCTAGTCTCCCGTTTATAACCAACTTACTGAACAAGTTGTCTTTGCTTGAAATAGTCTGTATTTCTTCATCATTCATACTATCCTCAGCCCACTTTGTTCTGGTCTCAGTTCTGTCATTGCAGTCTTCTCTGAGGTCATGGAGTAACCTTCATGTTGCTAAATTTAGTAACTATTTTTAAAGCATTTATTCCCCCATTTATTGGTACCTGCCTTGTACTAGGTTTGCGCTGTTGTAGGTACAGGTTGAATACCCTTTATGTGAAAATATGAAACCCAAAATGCTCCAAAATCTGAAACTTTTGAGTGCTGACATTACACTTACGGGAAATATTCATTGTAGCTTTTCAGATTTTTGGATTAGGAATGCTCAACTGGTAAGTATAATACAAACAACAAAACCTGAAGAAATCTGAAATCCGAAATGCTCTGGTCCCAAGCATTTCTGATAAGGGATACTCCAAAATATATTGAGATAGAGTAGTGAATAAAGCAAAAGGAAGACCCTATCCTCATGGAGTTTGGGCTCTAGGAAGAGTGACAAAGACATAAATAAATATATAATATAATGTTAGGATCATGGAAGACTTCCTGTTGTATGACTCTACTAATATAAAATGTCTAGAGTAGGCAAATCTAGAGAGACAGAAAGTAGATTAGTGGTTGCCTAGGGGCTGAAGAGGGGTGAAGGGAGAAATGGGGAATGACTGCTAATAAAAAATGTTTTATAATTAGATTGTGGTGACGTTTGCACTACTCCGAATATACTGAAACAATTGAATTTTACACTATAATGAGTGAATTGCATGCTATGTGAATTATATTTCAACAAAGCTATTAATATCAGGAAGGTGATAAGTGCTATGAAAAAAATCTAAATCCACTGGGAGATGGAGATACTATTTTGCATAAATAAATTAGATGAGATGTCTCTGATGAGGTGACATTTAAATAAATATTTCAGGAAAGATAGCTGTTGAGGACAGCTATCAAGGGTCATGGAGGCTGAGGGGCACAGTAAATGCAAAGGCCCTGAAGTAGGAATTCACTTGAATATTCACGAATTGTGTGGCTAGAATGGAGTAGGCAAGGATAATGTATTGGGATGACTTAGGTCAGATCGCGTAGAGCCTTGTGAGGACTAGAATTTTTTTTTTCTTTTATGCTGCAATAGCAAATACAACATCTCAGTGATTCAAGTAAGTGGTTGTTACGCATCCTTTGTGGGTTGGAATGGGTGTCTGCTCCACATCGTTGACATTTTCATCCCTAGTCTATGTGAAACCCATGGGAAAAGAGGGCATGTATTTCTAGAAGGAAGGAAACAAGGCAAATCTAAACAGTGGCTCCCAACCACAGTGCACCCTTGGCTTTAACAATTTTTGTTTTCTTTTCCCATATCACGTTATAAAATTGACTTTTCAGGAACCTGAGCCATGTGACCCATGGCTTGAAATACCCTTAAGCATTATCTGGTGAATCCCAGTTAGAGAGGCAGATCCCTGTACCTCAGTTGTGTTCTTGTTCTGTTCCAGAGACATTTAGATGAGTGCCGAGGTTAGATGGTAACCTTTAATTTTGTCCAGTAATATTTTGCTTTTTTGGCAATAACATGGTCATTATTTTGCCCTTCTGCCACCTTTACAGGTTTATTTCGTCATTTTCATCATCATCAAAAAGCATTTATTAAGACCATAATACTATTTAAAACTTTTATACCTGAGAGAATTGCTCAGCTGGAGTTTAATAATAAAACACTTTGATGACACTTTAGTGACCAGAAGAGTGAATTGTGCTTAAAAATAGAAATTTAACATTAGTGTTAAATCTTTTCTGTACCATTATTTCCCTGGGGGGAAAATGGTGAATTGTTTTAGATTCAGCCAGTTTAAAATTTTTTTTCTTTAATATTAAATTATTTTAAGTATGTGCTTGCTTATTGACAGCTTTGGGTAGGAAATGCTGCTGCTTTTTTCGTATTACAGAGTGTGAAGAGAGATTGATATTTTTGCTTTGATTGGAAATAATTTAGAATGGAAGAAGTAGCCTTGGATTAGGAGTTAGAAGATAGGAGTTTTGCCCAGCTTGGCCATAGCTAGCTCTCTGACTCTGCTCAAGCTAATAAAATGAGAATTGGACAAAAGAACATGAACCATTGAGTGCCTCACTCGCTCTCATCTCTCATGTACAGTCCTGTTAGTTTTTCCTTACACTGCAATCACATTTTATATAGAGGTTGGTTCTAAAGTCCCTATATAAGGTGAAGATCATTGGTGTTAAAAATACCATTGGAAACACTTGCAGAAGATTCCCCTTTGGAAGCTGCCTCAGAAGAATCCAGCACAGCCCATTCCTTCCTCCAGCATTGGAATAGATCACTGGCTGTTTATTTGAGCACCAGTTGAGCATCTGGCCTTGGCTTCAACTTCAGTTTAGGGACCATGTTTTATGAAAATACATCATTTTAAATACTCGACTCATCCCGTATTGTGAGATGCACAAAATCTGATTGGCATGTGGAAACAGACCAATGGAGTGACTATTCATGTGTCACGTCTCATGCTCATTAAGTAGATGGGGGGTGGGCAGTTACTGAGACAACTGAAATTTCTTTTCATCTTGCTTCTTCCTTTTTTTTTTTTTTTTTGACCAAATGAGAAGAGTTGAATTTGTGTGAGCTAAATGTCTATTTTCTGTAACTCCAGTGTACTCAGAATCTCTCCTCTCCACTTTTACAGCCCCTGTCTAATGGCCCTAATCCTTTCCCACCTCAGTCACCTCTAGTCATCTCCATAAATGGCCACTCTAAATTCAGATCACCCATCATCTTTGCTGCACACTTGTCCTAGAGTGATCTTTTTAAATAACTCTCCTGATCAGAACACTTCCATGGCACCAAGACTCACAGGAGTGCTTCTCAGACTTCCCACCAATGTTTTCTTGTGCAGAGTTTGGTGAATTAAGTTGTCTCAGGGTTCCGGGAGCACAGCTTGATGTGGGGATTATGTTTGTTCTCATGTAAGACTGTCATATTATTGTTGATTAGAATTGATGCTGCTGGAATGTGCCATGCCTGTCATTATGTTTGCATGGTCTCTGGTGCCCCTGTTCGAAGTACAGATCCTTAGGAGATTAAATCTAAACGCTCAAGCAGGATTCACAGGCCCTTGTGGAGCTTACATTCTAATGGGAGAGGATGATGACAAATATATAATGTCAGATGGCATTAATGCTGTAAAGAAAAGCAAAGCATGGTAAGATGATAGAGTGAAGAGGGGGCTCTGTTGATCTGGCAAGGTTATGTGAGGAGGTGATTTTTAAGAATTTTATCTTAATTGACAAATAATTGTATATATTTGTGGAGTACAATGTGATGTTTTGATATGTGCATAATTGTGGAGTGATCAAATCAGGCTAATTAACATATCCATCAAAGGTGATATTTAAATGGAAACCTGATGAAGTGTGAGAGCAACCATATTATTATTAGGGGGAAGAGGGCTCAAGGTAAAGAGAACAGCACGTGCAAAGGCCCTGTGGTGGGAGTGTTCTTGGAGTGTTAATGAAACAGTAGGAAGCTCACTGTGGCTAAGTAGAATGAACAAGGGGAAGATGGGTAGAAGATGAGATTGGAGAGATTAGTAGATGCAGAGTGTGCAAGGCCCTGAGCCCATAATAAGTTTTCTTTTGCTTTGAACAGCTTCCCCTTCCATCTGTAACTGTTGGGTGAGGTGGAATTAATTTTAATTTGTTCTACATGCTAACCAGTTGCCCCTCTGTTTACTGAATTATTATCTCTTCTCCATTGAATTTGAAATGCCATTTAATTATATGTTGTGTATGCATATTTATATGTATATGTTTGTCAATTCTCTGTCATTGATTTTTCTTCTTGCACACATAGTATAACATTTTAATTACTGTACCTTTATACCAGGTCTTGGCAAACAATGACCCATGGGCCAAATCCAGCCTACCACCTGGTTTTTATAAATAAAGCTTTATTGGAAAGCAGCCATATTTATGTATTGTTTATGGCTGCTTTTGAGTTACTATGGCAGTGTAGTTGCAACAGAGCCTGTATGGGCCAGAAATCCAGAAATACTTAGGATCTGGCCCTTCACACAGAGTTTACCAGGCTCTGCTTTATACTGTGTATCGATCTGATAGGGCAAGTTCATCCTCATTCTTCTTTTTCAACAATTTCTTGGCAGGGCTAACATGTTTATTTCTCCAGATGAACTTTAGAATCAATTTGCCAAGCTTGCCTGACTTCCTTCTTTTCCCCACCTCTTTTTTGGGGTGGAGAACTGGGGAGCCAGCAGAATAGGAATTTTGATCGCATTAATTTGTGGTTTAGTGAAGTGAGAAGTGATTGCTTTACGTTGGGTCTTTCTATTCCAGAAATATCTCTCTATGTGTATATCTTTCAGTAAACTTTTATTGTTCATTTTGAACAATAAAATCATACATATTGGAGTTTATTCCTATATGTATTATTGCTTTTTGTTGCCATTATAATTGAGATCTTGTCCCAGTTATATTTTACAAGTGACTATGGTATAAAGGGAAGTTTTTGCTTTTTATCGATTTAAATTCTGTTTCTAACCCTCTTATGAGAGTAAACTATTAGGACTGTTAATTTTTGTTTCTTTCAATTGACAGTCATTGTCTGAACTTATCAATAATTGTTTTATGAATGTTTATGTCTCTGCCTATATTGTGGAGTTCTCTTACCTAAAGTAGTTTGGGGGAATGGACTTGGACACCCTCAGTGGCATTCGTTTTTTTTCTTTTGTGTAGGTCACAGCAAATGGTAGTTAAAACAAGCCAAAAAACAAAAACAAAAACCAGATAACCCAGACAAGTTTATGCCCAATCTGCAGTTGTTGGTAGTTTTAAGAAAATCCAGAAGATAACGTAGGCAAGCTATTTATCAAACACGCTCTGCCTTTGCAGAGCTGATTGCTGCTTTTAATACAGACTATAGAGTTGCCATGTCACCCAGGAGAGTCAGACTCAGCACTGCTTTACTTTGGAGAGCCATTTGATCATGGAATGCAGTCAAAACCTAGCATTTATCCTTTGGAATTGAAATATGAGCAGAAGGAAATTTTTATGAATCAGTTAGTGCTTTCCAGAATACATTCTCGGTAAAGCATTTGATCTTTATCCTTAACATCTATGCCTTAAGGAGGTGAAATTTACTTTAGATTTCAAGGTCTATTACTTGCCATGAGCATTGAACAGATGAACTGTAAATCCAATGTGTGTTAACCTTTGTGAATCTATCTTTTAATGCCATTTTTGTCTTTTTTTCCTCCTGAATTTGTGTCTTCTTAACTTTTCCTTATGTTGATGAGACGAAAGAAAAATTATCCATGTTACTGGTTTCATTTTTTCCTTTTCCTTTTTGTTTTTTTGGTTGAAGTGATGATGGTGTGGTAGCAATAGGGATTGGATATAGAAATGGAGAATTGCTGACATATATTATGTATTTGTGAAATGAACCTGTTTACTCCTGTTGCCTTTAGTAAAGTAAAACTTCATGTGTGGAACCTGATTTTAAACATAATATCTGTATTTTTGTTCCTGTGTGTTGTGATTATCTGCAGTCAACATTATGAACATCAGTTGCTGGTATACGAGTAGCAGTGCCATTCTTGCATTACTATAAAGAAATACCTGAGACTGGGTAGTTTATAAAAGAAAAGAGATTTAATTGACTCACAGTTTTGCAGGCTTTACAGGAAGTATGGTGCTGGCATCTGCTTGGCTTCTAGAGAGGCTTATAATCATGGAGGAAGGTGAATGGGGAGCAGGCACATCACATGGTGAAAGCAGGAGAGAGTGAGAGGGTGAGAGGAGGTCTCACACACTTTTAAATGACTGAACCCCATGAGAACTCACTGACTGTCTCAAAGACAGCACTAAGCCAGGAGGGATCCGCCCGCATGATCCAAACATCTCTCACCAGGCCCCACCTCCAGCATTGAGAATTACAATTCAACATAAGACTTGGATGGAGATATATCCAAACTCTATCACCATCATAGGCTATAAAGATGTACCAGGCCACCTGCCTCAATTACAGAGGAAGCTCTGACCTTGGGATCATTAATGTGAGGCGAGAATTGGACTGAGGAAAAGTTAGAGACTATTTTAGACAGCTGTGTGGTATGGAGAATGGTATAAGTAAATATAGTGGGAATTGATGTCTTTTATTGAGCACTTACTATGTTCCAGGTATTGTAATGGGTACCTGACATACCTAGGCGTTGTAATAGGTGTCTGATAAATATTTTCAACCATACAACAACGTTATGAAGGAGAATTTTTTATCCTCATTTACAGATGAGAAAATTGGGAATTAGGTTAAATAACTGGTAGACCTGAGATTTGAACCAGCTGTTAAGACTCCAGACTCAGGTTGTGAAGCAAAGTAGATTTTTGACAGGAATAGAGTGGTTGTGTGTGTGTGTGTGCACACGCATGTGTGGGCACACATTTGAATTCTGTTATGTGTAGGAAGGGCAGTGGGCAGAATGTGGGGTTGGAAGGAAGGGTTTTGTGGAGTGGGGTGGTGAAGATATTTGGAGTATGAGTTGGGCCCAACCCACGAAAGTCCTGGAATTCCAGATTGAGGATAACTTGTTTCTTGTCTTGTCTACTTCTTCCATATTTATATAAAGGAGGGAGAAACATACAACAGTTTTGGTTTATTTAGATTCTCTTATGGAAATTTTGGGAGTTGAATTAACAGCAGGGTGGTGAAATGACAAAAGCATAGCCTGGAGAGTTAGAAGAGACCTCATTGCTGGAATAGCTTTTAGCAAGCCCCTTTTTCTCTCCCCTCCCTTGTCCTCAGTGAAAACAGAATGCAGAGCCTAAAGTTTTCTGTTTTTGCTTTTTGTCTTTTTGGTAGCCCAAGAGTTTAACTTCATATATTAAGGTGATAATGGAATGTATCATTTGTCTTCCTATATTTAATCTGAGAGAGTACAAAAAAGGGGCTATGGCTTGGTAGTAGATCAGGTGGAGGTGCAAGAGTTGGATGTTCAAGCTCCTCAGCACCTTTTGCTGGTCCTGAGATGCCTCTTGCTGGCGAGAGGGTTGTTGCTTCTAGCTTCTACCCCGTTCTTGTTTAGTAAATATAAATGTAAATAAATAAGTATACAATGCACATACTTTTCTAAACCTCTGTGCAGTTGTATTTAGATGAAAAATCCAGATTCTGAGCCACATTATGTCATCATTTACCTTAAGCATGGCTAGGCTATTCGGATGCTAAGAAATTCATGCATATCTGTATTGCAGGGCCATTTAGAGCTTGAGGCCCTGCTCTGGCTGTCTCTCAGCACAAAACGCTGGTTTTTGGGACCATTCTAGATGGCTATGACTGTGAACAGTGCACGTGCACGTGTATGTATACAGGTATGGCCTGCTGTTCCTGACACCGCATGTGAATGTTAGGGGCTCTGCTTCTGCCAACCCCTCTGCCCTGCAGACCTACTCAGAACTGGATGCCCAACAAGCTTTAGAAGAGAAAGTAAAACTTTCTGTGAACAGGGAAGCCAGCTTGCTTTCAGGGTTCAGAGTAACAGCCCAGAGGATCCAGCCCAAGCACAGACACCTGATGTTGTAGCACCTGCTCTTTGGGTCTGTTCTTTGGATCTGATACGTGTCCTCAATAAAGTGTTTCAGTAAAGGGTGCTTTTTTCTTTCTTTCTTTTTATCAGAATGGTATAACTTGGAGAGTTACAATATCTTTTCATGGTCGTTTTCATACTAACCTTTACTAATAGGAAAGAAGGAACTAATGTAAATCCTGATATTTTATGAAAATACTTCCAGTGGTGCTTACATATGAAATTGTTAATAAACTTTCAGCTTACATTTTTATTGCCCAATATGTATGCAAACATACTTTACTTGAAGTTGAGGATGCGTGTGGTGGCCCACACCTTTAATCCCAACATTTTGGGAGGCTGAGGCGGGAGGATCACCTGAACCCAGGAGTTCAAGACCAGCCTGGGAAACATAGAAAGACCCCGTCTCTACAAGAAAAAAAAGAAAAGAAAAATTAGCCGTGCATAATGGTGCACACTAGTAGTCCCAGCTACCCTGCAGGCTCAGGCAGATCACTTGAGCCTGGGAGGTTGAGGCTGCAGTGAACCATGATTGCGCCACTGCACTTCAGCCTGGGCTGTAACATAGTGAGATCCTGTCTCGAAAAAAAAAAAAAGAAAAAGAAAAAAGAAATACTAATGTTGAGATGCTTTTCTATCATTTTCTTGCCATGAGCTTACTTAATTATACCAGTATTTCTAGAGAAGAGAGGGGAAAGTGAACATTTCATTTGAGACTAATCTGTTTTTATGATTTGTTTAATATGCTAACATTGATGTCTTTCTATTAAGTTCAAGTTCACTGCTGACAGGATTTTACAACTACTGAAGTATTTTTTGTTTTACCTTAGAATTCACATGAAAATTTCATGAACTTTTAACATTTGGTTGGGAATTTAACTTTGTTGTCAGACTATTTCTAGGAGGTAGGTCACTAATTGCATGTTTTTAAAACAATTTAGTGTCAAGTTAATTGAGATAGTATTTAATTATTTCAAAACATTTGCTTATTTTCTGAGTTTGTTTTTTTTTTTATGATATTGGAAATAAATGAGGCTGACATTTTTCCTTTTTCTTTTCAAGATTTTCAGCTGAACTCTCATCTCTCAACACTGGCAAATATTCATAAGATCTACCACACCCTTAATAAGCTGGTAAGTCATTCTTTTAAAGACAAAATTACCACCTGTTTGAAGTAGTCATTTTGTGTAAGAGTATTTGATAAAAATTTAGATTCTAGATACTAGGATATCAGTTTATGAAAATGCTAACGGTGTGTGATTTCTTGGTAATAACGAACATATTTCTTTCAGAACCTAACAGAAGACATTGGCCAAGACGATCACCAAACAGGTATCTGTAAATGCTAACACTACTTAATTTTAAATAACTTCTTAATGTAAAATTAGGAAAGAGAAATACTAGCTATGAATGTCCTGTATTGTCATAATGTACTCCATTAACAAGTTGTTCCTTGGCTGAGGTTGTTTTTCAGGGAGTAATGAAGGCAGCCATGTTATAGCTTCTTTCCAGTAGGAAATCTCTTGTGGAAGCACTTTTTAATGCCTTTAAAGAGGCTCGAGATTCTCTTGAATAATTGTTTCAAGATACCATTTTTTCTCTACTGCAGTATTTTCATTTATACTAAAAAGGTGCTACAGTAATGCAGTTTGGAAGGTATTCCACAAATATTTGAGAAATTGAGCTGAAAAATGATTTAATGTGTGTGTATATATGTGTTTATAGTTACTGAGGATTTAGGAATCGGAAAATTGGAGCTTGATTAGTGTAAGGTGTCCTCTAAGTCTGTGGTTCTCAGAGTTTAACTGGCATTATAATCACCTGCGGGGAGGCCTTGTTTAAAGTACAGATGTTAGGTTCCACCCCAGAGTTTCTGGTTCTGTAGACTTGGGGTGGGGCCCCAGAGTTTGCTCCTATGTGGTGCTGATGGAGCTGGTCTGGAGACCACAATTTGAGAACCACTTCTCTCAACTGTTAGTAATCATAAGTTCAGAAACTTACATTTGATCTATAGTTACTAAACTCCCAGCAAAAATTATTAAAACACATTTTAAAGTGTTTGAAAATGGCCATAGTAATAGATGAATTGAAATTTGTCTTAGTCTGGGCTGCTGTAACAAAATCCCTTAAACTGGGTAGTTTATAAACAATAGAACTTGATTGTTCATGGTTCTGGAGACTGGGAAGTTTAAGGTGAAGGCACCAGCAGATCCTGTGTCTGGTGAGGGTCTGTTCCTCACTGATAGTGCCTCTTGCTCACTGCATCTTAACATGGCAGAAGGGGCAGGCATTTTAACATGGCAGAAGGGGCAGGCCATTTTCAAACACTTTAAAATGTGTTTTAATAATTTTGCTGGAAGTTTAGCACCTTCCTCAGACCTCTTTTGTAAGGCCACTAATTCCATTTATGAGGGCTCTACTTTCCTGACCTAATTGCCTCCCAACTCTACCTCTTAATACCAAGAGACTGGAGATTAGATTTCAGCATGTGAATTTTGGAGGGACAAAAACATTGAGGCCATAGCAGTGCTTGTTGGGGAATTTTGAATAGCACAAAAGTAAATAGAGTGAAAAGTGACAGTTGTCTTTTATGTCTCCTAATCCTATCACTATCTGCCAGCGCATGGTTTAACATTGGTTCTTTCAGACATTTTTTTCAAAGCAAAAACTCTTTATTTTTTAAGAAAAAGGTATGATTTCTTATTTTCTATTCTTAGCATAAGTTTTAATTCTTTCCAGTGGAACCCAAACCTTCTGAACCTCTTTCAGTATCATCCAAAGCTTTGAACTTCTATTTCTGGGTAAATAATTTGTTCACAGATGACGTGCAGTTCAATCACCTTTTTTGACTTCAGACTTTTCTTTGCCAAAATTAAACAGTACAGCACCAACATTTCCTCTGTAATCTTCCTCTATGACACCACCTCCTACATCTGTAAAGTGTTTTGCAGCCAAGCCAGTGTGGAGCTACTCTTCCACAACACCTGGAAGGAGGAGCTATCTAAATGTCTGTTTGCAAGAACTTTCTCCATAGGTGGTATTATATCATCATAGGCACTGTACAGGTCATAGCCTGCAGCCTGTGCAGGCCTTCAGGTCAGGCTGTAGTATGCTTGGAGAGTTGGGCAAGGCAGAGCTGCATGCTGACCTCCTCCACAGGCCAGAGAGCTTGCCGGGGGAAATGGCAGGTATCTCTTTAGAGAAGGGCATGGCAGTACAAGAAGGTGAGCGAAGGAGAGAGCCGAGGGAATGAGAGGGTGCAGGATCCTTTCTCACATTTGTATGCATGCATATATGTTTATAGTAGTGGTTTTTAATTTAGCATCCCGTGATATCATACTGTACATGTTATAGTGTGTTTTTCTTTTTCATTTAATGGTGCATTTTGGGGGCTGTTGAGATTTAGGACTGTCCCCACCTTCTCCTCTAAATTGATTCAAAATCAATTGAAAATTAGGTGTAAGATGGAGACTGAAGTAACAGTGTTTTTTGAAAACACAACTTAGATGTGCAGCAAGAATGCACAGGACTTTCAGCATTTCACCTGAATCACTGTCACAACTACATAAGCACAAGCCAGCACACCTGCTGACCCTTCACACCCTGCATTATGACTTTCAGCTTGCTCCACTGGCAGGCAGATCTGAAAGGGAGTTCGAGGGGTTAGGCTCTCTGCTCATTCAGTCTCTCAGCACTTAGATCAGGTACTCCTTCTTCCGGGGGAAAGGAGTGAGACAGAGGGGCAGAGACTGCGCTAGGAGTGTTCTAGGAGTTCAGGGGTACTAAGGGTCCCTTCACCTGATCCTTCCGTATTGGCAAATATAGATCAACTCAAGGACAGTCAAAATCAATTTATTTAATAATTTTAAAAGCAGTATGTCCCTGTGGTTTTGAAAGAAGTATTGAAAAAATATAAAACAAAAAGTGACGATTTCTGTCCCAGTTTATCACCCCTAGCTTCCATCCCCCACTAGTAGTCCAGAGGTAACTTAAGTTTCTTCTGTTTGTTAACCAAATTATGATGATGATGATGTATTTTTTTCCTTAAATACAAGTGTATATTTACATTTACTGCTTTTTCACTCAGTATGTCTTCGAGATCTTTTCATATTAACACATTTATAAAGTATCTGCTTTCTTTTTTAATGGCTGTGTAATTTTCCAATCAATGGATATTTTATAATATGTTCCTTCCTTCTGTTGATTTATGTACACGTATGTGTTTAACTTTTAGCCACCGCCAGTAATGCAGGAATATAACTTTTGGACCAGTTTTAATAGTTACTTTTGAACTTTTAAATTAGATAATTATTGTTAGTATAGTAATTTTGCATGTAAATATTTAACCCAAAGTGTGGCAGTTGAAATTCAGTTAAATGAAAGTATACTTGGACTCATGCCTCCACTTTTGCTTTGGTTACAGTGGATTTGTCTAATACTGGGAGTACTTTTCATGGGATTCTTGGGTGTTGCTTCGCCAGCCGGAAAATTCTGTGGCTGGTGGCACCTTCTGCCTGAATATTGCCTGTATCTGCTGGGCTCCTTCCACCCACTTGGCCAGGCAGGCTGCACTCAGCTCGCACTACTGGCCTGGATCCCACACCTGCCAAGTGCGAGTTAGGCACGGAGTGGCAAGCAGTGTGTGAGCGAGCGAGCACCCGGTCCAATCACTGCACACAGCCAGGCACGCTGGCTGCTGCAGTGGGGCAAGTAGCGCCAGGTGCCAGCACGGGCGCTAGTACAGGCGCCAGCTCTGTGCGAGGCTGCAGCTGGACCAGATGTACTGCATGTGGCTTCCTCTGTGGGCACCTGCACCTGGACGAGGGGAACAAGGTGGCGCCCAGAAGCTTGGAGATTCTAGGAACCACAGAACCCCAAAAAGGGTGTCACAGCCCTGGCTCAAGGATCCCCTAGGTCTGGGCTCCCCAAAGGGTTGCAGCTCTTCTCTCTTCACCGCCCACAATGTGGCAAGTGGCAAGGGGTGTGTTTCAGCCCTGTTCGTGTTACAGCTCTTTTAGTCCTGCCATTTGGCGGAACCTGAGTTCTTTTTTTTTTTTTAATTTATTATTATTATACTTTAAGTTGTAGGGTACATGTGCATAACGTGCAGGTTTGTTACATATGTATACTTGTGCCATGTTGGTCTGCTGCACCCATCAACTCGTCATTTACATCAGGTATAACTCCCAATGCAATCCCTCCCCCCTCCCCCCTCCCCATGATAGGCCCTGGTGTGTGATGTTCCCCTTCCTGAGTCCAAGTGATCTCATTGTTCAGTTCCCACCTATGAGTGAGAACATGCGGTGTTTGGTTTTCTGTTCTTGTGATAGTTTGCTAAGAATGATGGTTTCCAGCTGCATCCATGTCCCTACAAAGGACGCAAACTCATCCTTTTTTATGGCTGCATAGTATTCCATGGTGTATATGTGCCACATTTTCTTAATCCAATCTGTCACTGATGGACATTTGGGTTGATTCCAAGTCTTTGCTATTGTGAATAGTGCTGCTATAAAGACACATGCACACGGAACCTGAGTTCTTGTCCCACATCCAGGAAGAATGAGGTATGCAGACAACTAGAGGGTTAGCAAGGTATAGAGGAGCTTCATCGAGTGGCAGAACAGTTCTCAGCAGACCCAAAGTGGGTAGCTCCTTTCTGCAGGCAGGTCATCCCGACATCTATGCAGCCCTCAGCGGAGAGGAGACCTGGAGTGAGTAGCTCCTATCTGCAGGCAGGTTGTCCTGTCCTCTGCCCGAGTCTGGCAGAGTCTGAGGTTTTTAATGGGCTTCAGAGGGGAGAAAGCACGTGCTAATTGGTCCATGGGTGGCCATGAGCTGGCCTGGAAAAAGCAAAATAAGTTCTCACTCTAGTCCCTGGAACTGGCAGCCCAGCCTCCAGGCTTCAGGCCATTCCAGGCTTGAAGGTGGGGATTTACCAGGGACCCACCCCTTTCTGCCCAGAAACTTGTCTGCTTCCTGCTGCCATCAGCTTGCCATCCATGGTGCCCATGGCACTCAGGCTGTTTGTGCCAAGCGGCACCTGCAGGTCTGCACCAAGCTGCTCTCAGCACCCCCCAGCCTCCCCTTCATGCTTGTTGGTGCCCAAAGTTTGAAGGGGGCTGAGGCGGCAGGGGGCTGGTGTGTTAGTGCTGCCCCAAGCATGTGCACACCTGGTTAGGTCACAGCAGTGCCTGGGCTCAGCCTCAACTTTATTCTGATATTGGACAAGGCACCTGGAGTGGGGAGATGCCAGGAAGTAGAAGCAGTCACTTCTGAGGCTGTGGGGGCAGGGAGCTTTCCCAGTCCCTGAGAGTGCAGGGATGCCTGGGTCTGCAGCCATGGTTGGGCGGCTGCAGCTGTGCTGGGAGGGCGAGACTCCTGCCCCCACAGCTCAGAACGGGGTGGGGCTCCTGCCTGTTCCCAGCTCCGTGGAGGGTGCAGCACCTGCTGCTCCTCCTCCTTTGCAGCCCACCTCATGACAGTGATTGCTCCAGGCGGCTGCTGCTGCCATCAGTATGATGTGCTGGTTTATTGCCTGGTACCTTGTAAGTGCCCAGTCAATGTCAGTTAGTAATTTCTTGGAGTAGTCAACTTCATTAACATTTCCCATCTGGTTATAGCATCGCTTGTGATTCCTGTACCCAACAGAGTATACTTTAAAAACTGAGCAACATAAAATCTATGATGTTTAGAAATCTGAGAAAGTTGAGTCATTGTAGTACTTCTTTAAGTCTTTCGACCTAACAGTAGTCTGGGCAATGCTACTGTGTGCAGAAGAGCCAAACCTAAGTCACAGAGGTTGGGTATCTTCCTGCTCTGCCTCCTCTCATGCCTTTCTTTTGTGTGTCCCAGTCTTCATCCCACCAAAAGGAAAAAGACAGAATGAATTAGTGGCTACTCTTGGAGAAAGAGCACAAAATAGTAGTGAATTTTAAAAAGCCAATCAGGCTGGGTACGGTGGCTCACGCCTGTTATCCCAGCACCTTGGGAGGCCGAGGCTGGTGGATCACGAGGTCAGGAGTTCAAGACCAGCCTGGTCAACATGGTGAAATCTCGTCTCTACTAAAAATACAGAAATTAGCTGGACATGGTGGTGCATGCCTGTAATCTCAGCTACTCGGGAGGCTGAGGCAGGAGAATTGCTTGAACCCGGATCCGGGGGGCCGAGGTTGCAGTGAGCTGAGCTCACGCCCCTGCACGCCAGCCTAGGCTATAGAGAGAGACTCCATCTCAAATAAAAAATAAAAAATAATAAATAAATAAATGAGTAAGGATGAAGATGATAGATGTCAGAAGTATTTAGAGAGAGGAAAAAATTCTTTTGTCTTTAGCAGTTCAATGATCTGTTCAAGAAAATGAAATAAAAATATTAGCTACTGGTAAGATCTTAAGAGGCAATCTATTTATCAACTTAAATAACTATCTTTGTGACATTGTTCAATGAAAAGTGAGGTGAAATAGCTATATAAAAAGTACTAAAGTGGCAGAATGAACTCTGTAAAATGTTAGTAAATGAAACAAGGCTATGATACAATCAGCTCACTAAAATGAAACATGAGACAGTGAGATTTTTGTATTGGCACATCTATTTGTATTAAGTTTGGAGAAGTAAAAAATATTCTCTAATTTTGTAGACCTCTTGTATTCTTTTTTACCTGAGGACCACGGAGCAGAAAGATTAAAAAAAAAAAAAAAAAAAAAAGGAAGTGAATCACATATTTAGGCACTATTCGTTAAGAAAAATGTGCTATGTAATTAAATTATTATGAAAATAGCAAACTGGATAGATGATAAAGGGCCTTTAGTCTGAACCAGATGAACTCAAGTTGCCCTTTAAAATGTACTTTCTGTCATAAATACTAGGATAGACCTGTTGAAAAAAATGTTGGCAGTATTTCTGGTTAATGTGGGAAGAAAAGCTATATTCGTTGACTGATTTATTTGAAATCAGATGGGGTCCGTTAAAAAATATTTAATTTGTTCTCTTGAAACACTGAACCCAAAAGAAATAAACCTGAACTTAAACAGTAATCTTTGGGCAAAAATTGCACACAATTTTGATTGCTTTCCTAAGTGTCATATAAACACCAAAACATTAAGAAAGAGCTTCTAATGATAGGAGGATTGATTTCAGATTCACTAAAACATCAGCCTTAATGTCTTGCTTCTACCTCTAATGCCAGATGTTTGTACCTAAGTAGGTACTTTAAAATGGTTAAAATAGCTCATTTTCTGAAGCAGATAAATATTCCATAACATTCTTGTTTATGTTATTTGTATATTTTTTGTAGCTTAAAGATAAACTTGTGAAGTCAAGTAATGCAAAGATACAAGTTCTGAGTCAGTGAAGTCTAAATTTAATGATACAAATAAATACAAATTTGTAGAAATTATTTCTATTTAAGTATTTTTATCATAAAAACATCACAGAGTTATTTTAAGAAGCAAACATTCATTGAATATGTCTTTTAAAAAATCCTATCTGGTAAGAAATTTAAAGTTAACTGTTTTAGTGACACATGGGGAATAAATATGAAATGATGGTGTTTTATTTACTCATAGGTGTTTTAAGTCTCTGGAAATGTACTTTTTTTTTTCTTTAGCAGAATCTGATTTATATATGTTTTAGGAGCATTTATTCAACAAATATTTATTGAGAGTTTACCGTATGACTCAGTAATGATGTATCTTATTATTACTGTAAGAAGATACTGTATTAGATGATGAGTGTGCACAAATGAACCAAGTAGGACCCCGTAAAGCAGTATGTGCCATTTTACGTACACTCGAGAAATCCTAGTTGTTGCTCTTGCTTAGTTGGGATCCCTGCAACTATTGGGGGAGCAGGATTGAGGCAAACAGACTTGAATTGAGTGTTTTCTGTGTATTTTGTTGATTTAGTTCACTTTGGCAAATTACTATTTTAAGTAAAGTTGTTTTCCGAAGCATTAAAAAGTTGCTTTTTTTGTAGCCTGAATGGGTTCCAGGGAGACTCTACCTTGACCAGCTGTGCTGTGTGGTCCTCAGTCAATTCCCTTCCCTTTCCTGGGTCTGAGTTTGCTTCATCTTCCTTGTCAGCCAGCTGTGTGAGAGTCAGCGGGTCAGTGCCTGAACTTAAATGACTGTTGGGGCAGGTGGATAGACACAGTTTCTTTGTGAAAAAATGACCCCTTAACTGTCACTTGCTTATGCTGATGATTAGAGTGGAGAGATTTACCAAAAAAAAAAAAAGTCATGCCTCTTAGGAGATAAAAAATTTAATAAATGACAGATCACTTGCTAATCTGGGATGATTTTGGTCTCAAAGATGAGTAAGTTTTCCACAGACAGAAGAAAAAAGTATTTGTGAAACTTTTAATAGAAAGCATTTATCAATAAGAAAGAAACATAAGAGAAAGCTGAAAATGTTAGTTAACTTATGATGTTTGTGTATTTACCAAAAACATGCTAATCTTGACAAGTAGGATTCAGTGGAAACCAAATGTTGTACCAGTGTGTGTCTAGGAAGAAGCAGGTGGTAGAGGAGCTAATGAATGAACTTTTATTGGTGAATATTGGTGTAGACAGTATTTTAAACAGTGTTTCTCTTCTTATGGATTGAGGAGACAAATGCATTTTCTTCTGTGTTCTGCACATGTGGAAGGGGAGGGGTTACTGCTAGACCAGAAGCTAAGAACCAAACCATGATTTTGCTATTGGAAGAAAATGTCTTTTATTCCCACATATACCACTAAGGAGGGAGACGCCAGCCTTGAGGATCAGGACAGACTCTTCATTTCTGGGCAATATAACACGCTTTACAGCTGAGCAGGGCATGTTTTTCATTCTGAAAGCCCTGCCCTAGGGCATTAATAGATATGAATAAATCTTTGTTTTTGTATGTTGGCAATCTGCAGAAGCTTGGATCACTGCAATTCTTTGGACCTTTTAGTATGCTTTAGTGGTGTTTGTGAACGGGGCAACATTTTACAGGGAAGATGAATGGGGTGTGTGGGGTGGTAGGCAGCACTCTCCCTGATTCTTTCTTTTCCAGTTCTCATTGCAGGTGTGGGAAGAGAGATATGGGGGTGCCTAGTGTCTCTGAAGAGCCCTCTACTCCTATCCTTGGAAGGAAAGAGCCTGGTTGGGTCCCCAGGAATGTTGACTGAGGGTCATCTGTTTAGACCTGAACTGGTGGTGTGCTGAAGGAGCAGGCAGGATCCTTGAGCCTGGGCACTGTCCAAGACTGGGGTCTGGGAAGGACCCTCATCTGGGCCAGAGTCACAATTTATAATGGAAAAGGTGCTTTGGACTGTTATGTTGCTGAAGCATGTCACCCCAGGAACTTAGCACAGTGATAGAAACCCAGATATGAACTGGGATTTGGGTTTCAGCTCTGATCATTGCTCTTAGCAGGGTTGTGACTGTTGGCTGTTGACAGCTCTCTCTGCCTTCAGAGCAGGTATCTGGAAAGAGCTGTTCACATTCACTGTGTCCACTTCCTCACCTCACTTCTCTCCACGGCCCGTTGCAATCTGGCCTGCACTCCCACCGATCCATGGACACTGTACTTGATTGTTAAATCTCATGTGTGCCTTCACTCCTTAGTTGAGTTGACCTCTGTGCTGCAATTGGACACTCCCTTCTCAAAGCATGCTCTCCTCCTTTGGCTTCCAGGACATGACACTCTCCTGGATTTCCTCCCTGCCTAGGTTTTACCTTCTTTTCCCAGGGCTCTGTCCTTAGTTCTCTGCTTCCCAGTTTCCGCTTTTATGGCCTCATAGAAGTGGCAGCAAATGGTGGCTGAGAGCTTGGGCTTTGCTGCTGGGCTGCTTGGGTTCATACCTTGGCTTTACGTGCTGCTTTCCAGCTGTCACTCAATCTATCTCTGCGTTGATTTCCCTGTTTGTTAAAATATGTTACATGCTGGTGAATCGTGTCCTGAGAGTTCAGTGAATGCTGAAGGCCGCCATAAGGTCAGTGCGCATGCCTCCTTCCACGGTGCTGCTCGGAACCAATTTCTTTATTTCAGCAACACCTGAACACGGCACTTGGTGCCTAAACACTTATTGAATGGATATTTTTTTCCTTCATAAAAATCCTGAGAGGTAGCTATATAACAATGCTTATTCTTCAAATGGTGAATGAGAGACCCCAGGTAGGTTAGTGACTGATAGAACCCCATAGGTAAAGAACTGAAACTCACTCATTGACTGCAGATCATTCAGTCCCCAGCACCCTTCACGGTCTCCTGTCCTCATCACTCCCTGAGAGCTGTGGGTCTTCAGCCAAGGGCTTGTGCAAGGAAGAAAGGCATGGGATTCAGAATTCACCACTTTTCACTCCTGAGACCTCAGGAGGTCACTCGAATGCCTAAGCCTTAGTTTTCCCTGTCTGTTAAGTAGAAATAATTATCTTTGCCCTGCCTGTCATTCATGATTATTGTAGAAACCAAATGACATAATATATTTGAGGGCACTTGTACCAAGATGGGGTATTTTAATCATCTTATAGTTGTCTTGTAATTTATAATTTAAGACGGCCTGAAGCAAGAGCTTTGCCATTTACCTAATCCCCCTCCACCTCCATAAGTGTTCAGTGGCTATTATTATCTGTTATTACATTTTAATATCAGACAATTACCAAATGCAAGTTATGTTTCCTTACTGAAAACCCTGACTGAACATGGCAAAATCTTCAAGTGGCAGAAATAAACAAAATTGTTGTGGACATTTTGCTGAAGGTCATGTCAGACTTCTGCTTAAAAAATCCCAAATCCTGTTTTTTTTTAAATCAGGTATCTCTTGAAGGTTAAGAGTACTGGGACTGTTGTGCCTACATGTATTTTAGAGTCAGGGTTGCTCGTTGAGCTGACTTGTTACCTCTGTAGTTCGTTTTGAGAGAACATTGACATAGGAGAAACAGAAAGGTTAAATGACTTAGATGAGTATTTTTGGAGAGTCAATTGAAATTATAATAACTTCTATTTCTAGTGTGATTTGGGTTGGTGGACGTATTAACTTAGTTGTGTCATCAGTAGGTTTATTTCTTGACCATAACATTTTTTTCAAAAAGGAACTGAAAGCCCATCTTTTCTTTAACATCTAAATTCTTTACAATACAAGCTGTGGAAGTGTTTAATTTAGCAATACTGTTCTTTGGAAGTATGAAGTTAGGATGTAGCATACCTTAATTTTGTGCTCTTTGAATTTGTTTTGTAGGAAGTCTGCGGTCTTGCAGTTCTTCAGACTGCTTTAATAAAGTGATGCCACCAAGGAAAAAGAGAAGACCTGCCTCTGGAGATGATTTATCTGCCAAGAAAAGTAGACATGATAGGTATGATGTAGAGACAGTGGATCAGAATCAGTGATACATATGTCGAAGATGCACATTTCTACCTAATTTAGTATGGGTCTTCTAAGTGTGCAGATGTCAAGTGGAATATTGTTTTGGCTTTGCCAGTCAATTTTTCAAAATGTAATTATTTGATCACATTTATTTTGTGTTTTAGTTTAAAAACAAAAAAACAAATTCGGTAATTTGAATTCTTAGAAGTTAAAGTTTTATCTTAATCCATTGATCGCCCAAAACTGGTGCAGAGTTGATTTCTTTCCTTTTAAAGCCTTACTGTCTGTGCCTGCTGAGGACCACAGAATTGGTCTCTTGTTCTTTAAGCGGGTCTCACTCATTCACTTCAACCACAGAGCTGGAGAGATCTGCCTGTACTTAATGGTCTGTGCCTGCCCAGAATATCAGCCAAGCTGAGGTTTATTCTCACATGGATGAGAATTTGATAGAACTGTGAAAAACAAGACTCTTTAAATTGCTTCTCTTTCAGATAAGTGAACTTGCTAATTTTGATAACTCCAAGGGCATGTTAGATTCATTTATTTCAAACATCTTTATTGTTTCACCCTGAGTCTAGTAAGTAGTTTTTTCTTCCTTGTTTTAGAAACAATGAACGAACATCATTGTCTAGTCTTTTCTACCTTTCTCCATCTTTCCCCATTCTGGCTTTGTGGGTCACATCACTAATGGGCCTGAATTTCCACATCTGTTAATCCAGGGAATTTAAGTGGGATTTTTCTGTTTCTTTCGAGCTGTGATTCTTTGTATACTACAACTCAGAGGAATAAGAAAGACTCTGAAAATGTAAAAATAATGTCACTGTTTATATCTCAAATGAATAGAAAATATTATCTAAAAGAAGCTAGTAGTGATTTAGAAAATAATCACCAGCAATCTTTAGGCCAGTGATTTTTCAACTTTACAAAGGCAGGCTACTTTGATACTTTTTTGGTGGTATGGATGTTACTGTCAGAATTGTTAAATTCTGACAATCACACAACATTTTGTGACTTTATAGCACTTAATATTTTCTCACCATAGTCTAATAAAATATAGTATGATAAAGCCAGATTTGAAACTGGCAGTATAGTTACAGTTTCTGAATTTCATTCTTGCCCTTTCTTTTATAAACAACTTTATTTTTATAAACAACTTTATTTACATACCATAAAGTTCATCCATTTTAAGTGCACAGTTTAGTGATTTTTATTAAGTTAACTGAGTTGTGCACACCATCACTACAAACCAGTTATAGAACATTTCCATTATCCCAGTAAGATCCCTAATCCCCATTCAGTCACTCCCAGCCCTAGACAACCACTAATTTACTTTGTCTTGACAGATTTCCGTTTTATGGATATGGTCTTTGTGTCTCGCTTCTTTCACTAAGCAGGATGTTTTTGAGATTCTTGCTTGAAATCGCATGTATCAGTATTTCATTCCTTTTATTTGCTGAATGATATTACATTGTATACTCTGGGTTCTTTTTTATGTATTTTTCAATAATTAATATAGTGTCTCCAAGTTATTGACCAGTTACAGGCTTCAAGCTGAAATAGGAATGCCTGGGCCCAGAATTAGAACATATCTATTTGAACACTTGGCCGGTATCCACTTTTGTTTCCAGGTGGTATGGCTACCTTTTATAGAAGAAATACAGAACTGCTGGTTTGCAGTTTCAGTAACTTAACACCTTATTGTAACTATGTTCTTTTTTTGGTGTTAAAACCCAGAAACTAATCAGAGGTATATACTGATAATCAGGTGAGTGTCTAGATCATGAGTCAGTGTTCAATAAAAAAGAATTATACAGTTGACTGTTGCACAATACAAGTTTAAACTGCACGGGTCTACTTATGTGGATTTTTTTCAGCCGAACAGAGATAGAAAATATACCACTGAGGGATGTGAAACCCCACCTGTATGGAGCACTAACTTTTGGTATACACAGGTCTTGCAGGGCTGACTGGGGGACTTGAGTATGTGCAGATTTGGGTATAGGTGGGGGTCCTGGAACCAGCCCCCTGCATAGACTGGGGAATTAATGAATATTATTTTCATATTCTTACATACTGTATAAATAAAAACTGTATTTATAAATGCTTATATACACAACTAGGTAATTTATAAATAAGGGATACAAAAATGTGTATACTTACAATTTTTATATCCAGATCATCATTTTAAAGCTATTGCCTCCTTTTCCCTCTCCATGTAGGGAGTATCACCTTCCTACCTTCCTCAGCCCCTGGTTATTATGAGTATGTCATTTTTGTGGAAGGTCACACTTGCAACAGGAGGCTGCTGTGCTTCCTGATTCAGTTCTCCAGTTTATGCTGGGCTGTCCACAAGGCTAGAATTTGAAGAAAAAGGCAGAAGCTGGATTCTCTATACTTCTGTCTCCTGAGGTTTCTAAGGTTATACTAATCAAGAAACCACCCAAGGGACATTGTCTTTGTCAGCCTTACATCAAAGTTTATTTTTTTCCTGGAAGCTTGGACATGATTTGATGTTTCTTTTTATTTGCTTAGTGTTCTCTTGAGTTGTCTAATATTGAGAGATTCTTCCTTAGACTGTGTTCTGTGCCCAGCCTAACTTGTAAGACACAGAAGTCAGACATGAGTTGTAGGCTTATTAATTGCGGAAAACACCTTAGACATTTCTTGCCGTATCTCACCATTATTTTGTAGTTAGTTCTGGCTGGTGAGGTAGAAGGGAGTATATCAAATACCTGTTCTGCTCAGTTCTTACTGATTATTTCTTAATCAGAGAAAAACTGACATTAAGTGCTTACCAATTCTATATTAGGAGTGAATGTGTTTAAACTCCGTAGTTAAAAGCTGAAGCCTGCAAATGCAGGAAATAAAATGTTTAAAGTATACTTAAAATACTGACTGAATAGATGTCTGGTTTGGGTAAAAGAATATAAATTATCTGCTACTTAAAAGAACTCAGTATCTTTAAATAACTTAAAACTGCTTTTTCAATTTCTAGCATGTATAGAAAATATGATTCAACTAGAATAAAGACTGAAGAAGAAGCCTTTTCAAGTAAAAGGTGCTTAGAATGGTTCTATGAATATGCAGGTAGGTAATCATTTGTATCATCTAAGACTGATCCTTATGACAATAAGGAGTACCTTAGAAGTAATTAAAGAATTTAAAAATGTGTACATTTCAAATTTGTGTGTGTATGTGTGTGTGTGTGTCCCTGTTAGAGGGAGAGAGGGACATAGCTTTAACAAATCACCAAATGGCCTATTTTTATAGCCAGCAGCTAAGCCAAATAATTCAGAACACTAGAAAGGAACTGAAAACATGAAATGACTTGGGAGAAGTACTTTGGATTGCTAGGAAAACTATTTAGAATGCTGATAGTGGGTGATTATTGGTCAAAGCACCTCTGTTAAAATAAGCTTTGCTGCTTTGAACCCCTAGAGCAGTGAAATTTCTTTATATTAAGTGTTTCTATTTGGAAAGATCATTTGGGAGAAAACATTTGTTTTGTCACTTAAAATGTCTTAAATTTAGTCTGTCTTTTTACAACTTACTATAATTGGTTGGGTAATATAATGTTGCAACCTGGGGCTTATTTGTTATTGTGGCTTTGTGTGGTGTAAAAAAGAAAAAATTTTCAAACAAGCTCAAGCTGAAGACTCTTTCACCTTTCTTCTTTTTCACCTTACTTCAGGTTCTTTTATAACTTACCAACTGGCTATTCCAGCAACCTTCAAACCAATTTTCCTGTCATCAATCTCTTCTCCAGACAGCCTGCCATGTGCCACTGTTGTCTTATTTTTTTAAAACTAAGCTGAGCAGATCATACATGCATTCCTTAACAACCCCAACCGCTCCCCTCCAACCCCAACCCTATCTCCTGGCCAAAAAAATCCTTGCTATCTGCAGGATAAAAGACAGTGAACTCCCTGTGCTTTTGCCTGAAGTGATTTTCTCCACTTTTCTATCTAACATGCTCTATACATCTTTTAAACCCTTAATTAACTTAGTAGCCTTTTCTGTACTTCACAGGATAGTGTTTATAACTTTTTTTGGTTCCCTTTTGTTGGTATCAAAATGAGGAATTCCCCCTGTAGCCTGATCTGGCTATTTTTCTCCTCTTCCCACCCAACCCTTTTTGTGATAAGAGCCTTGCCCCTGTTGTCTGCAGAGATTGGTCTAGGTGACTGGCACATAACCCAGGCCAGGACAGTCAGACAAGTCTTCCCAGGGGTTTTCAGACTGAAGCTGGGAGGAGCATGTCTTTCTCTTCTGGTGGAGGACTTGAGAGGCTACAGTTCCGATTCCTGTAGTTGTTCTTTGGACTTTTGTGAGCTACCCCAACATCTTTCTCATGAATTCTCCGTCATTCCTTTAACAACTTTGATCTGGATTTTGTTCGCGAGGCATGGACACTAGTGCAAACACATAGATGGTTTTAGCATTTGTCTGTTTTCATGTTTACAGACAAACATGAATTTGTTTGATTCATTGAACCCGAATCTCTTGGAAACCTTTAGAATTTCTAGTAAAAGTGATTGACAGCTGGGTGCGGTGGCTCATGTCTGAAATCCCAGCACTTTGGGAGGCGAAGGCAAAAAGATTGCCTGAGTTCAGGAGTTCAAGACCAGCCTGGGCAACACGGTGAAACCCCGTCTCTACTAAAATACAAAAAAACTTGTTGGGCGTGATGACATGCACCTGTAATCCCTGCTACTCAGGAGGCTGAGGCAGGAGAATCACGTGAACCTGGGAGGCAGAGGTTGCAGTGAGCTGAGATTGTACCACTGCACTCCAACCTGGGTGACAGAGCAAGACTTTGTCTCCAAAAACCAAAAGTAATTGACACTTTGCCAGGTATTCTGTAAATAGGTTCTGAATGAATGAAGAGCATTCTCATATTCTTATCACATTGATTATGAAGATCTCTTGCTTTCTTATATTGATTCACATTTATTGTTATGAAAATGTTTTATTAGAAGGAAATTTTAAACAAAGAAAAAGTACACTTAATCCCATCACCATAGCATAGTTATTCTGATCTTTTGGTGTACCTTCCTTTATAAGCAAACAGATTTTTCCATAACAGAAGCTAAGAAAATAGCAAGGGATGACTTTTCTTCTTGTTTGTCTTTCTCTGACTGCAGAAAGGTGACATTTTGGACATAAAGATTAAGCTACATTATTTAGGTTCCTTGAAATCCCTGCTAAGTCGTTCATTTTAACTCATCCCTTAGCCATCCCTTTCTTTTTCCCCCTTTTGCTATAGCTTGTCCATGGGGAAAATAACTGGCATTGGGAATAACTGAAAGCCCCATTGGCATGTGTTTTCATTTTGTGTATTCTCAACCACATGAACTGAAACTGTAGGTCAGTATTAGTCAAGAAAAATGAATCGGGAGAAGAACCAGTGTGACTAACAGGTTGTGCTGTAGGATGAGTCTGTGGGAGCAGGCTGTGAGACCACAGGCCCCCTAGATACCAGCACAAAGAGGGCTTATAAGTGAACTTGAGCCATGTTCATTTTCCATAGAAGAGAGCAGGCTGGTTTGGGCTGAGGATAAATGCTGACTCCTTGCCTTTTAATCTGGAGGACACTGGAGTGGAGGGGCAGCAGGGTCCTGGTGTGTGATGATTTCACATGGATGGACCTTCAGCTCTTTCCAGCATTCTCAGTTCCACTTTGTACCTTGCTCTCTGCTTTACGTGGCTCCTGAGGCCTGAGCCCAGCTCCTCCAAGCTTATGTCTGGCCAGTTAACCCCAGTCGTCCACTGCATATTCTAGAATGCAGCTTCTCACTTTCTAAAATCTCCACCAGCTCAATTTCTGATCTCCAGAAATGTAATAAATAAACCGTCCTTCGCTGGGGGCTTTTCCTCCTGTTCTCTGATTGTAGGTTTACTCCCTTTTGCACTTTGGTACTTTAGCTCTCTGTGACTTTAGAAAGGATTAGCTGGGAGGTTTAGGGGAAGTGTTTATTTAGACCTTGATCTGAACCTGGACTCCCATTTTGTTTCATTAGAGCGAAGACAACCAGGCCGGGCATGGTGGCTCACGCCTGTAATCCTAACACTGGGAGGTCAAGGCGGGTGGATCATGAGGTCAGGAGATCGAGACTATCCTGGCTAACATGGCGAAATCCCGCCTCTGCTAAAATTACAAAGAATTAGCTGGGCATGGTGGCATGCGCCTGAGGTGCCAGCTATTCGGGAAGCTGAGGCAGGAAAATCACTTGAACCCAGGAGGCAGAGGTTGCAGTGAGCCAAAATTGCATCACTGCACTCCAGCCTGGGCAACAGAACGAGACTCTGTCTCAAAAAAAAAAAAGAATGAAGGCAACCAGTTTACATAATTTATCTAATAACTTCCACTTTTTGAAATGTATCTAAGAATAATGAATTAAACCAAATACACAGGTGCCAACATTGGTTTTACAGTTATACCAAAGCTCATATACATAGGTCATAATAGTTCTACAAGTTCTGACTGTAGGCCCTTAGTCTATTTTGGATTAAGTTCTATAGCAGAATTGTTTGGTTTACCAGAAATAAAGTCAGTCATGGACAGTTGTAACAAATAATAAACTGGTCTGATAGCGAAGGAAGAGATGTTAAAAACTACCAAAGAGACCATGTGGGCCCCATTTGCCTCCGTGATGTGGCGTGCTGTAATTATGGGGCCATCATGAAAAGGTCAAATACCTTTAGTTAGGGGCCCCTGCTTAAGATGGCAGGGAAAGTGGAAGGACCACTTCTTTCTGGATTATTGTCAATATATCAGCCTTACCAGATGTACCTCCAGTATCTTGTCACCTAGGGCATTTTATAGCTTATTATTTTAGATATAAGTTAAAAAAAAAAACTCAAACTTCACTTCTAACCTACTTTGTGTTAGCCAGTGGCATATTTGTTAGCTTGCTTGACAGAGGTAATTGCCTTAATTCTACAGGTAAATTTAGTGTAAAATGCAACTAGAATCCCAACAAATCATGTGATTACAACTAGATTTAAATGTGTGCATGGGAAAGATGAGAAGAAAGGTGTTAGGGCTGGGCGCAGTTGGTCACGCCTGTAATTCCAACACTTTGGGAGGCTGAGGTAGGAGGATCGTTTGAGCTAAGGAGTTTGTGACCAGCCTGGGCAATATAGTGAGACCCCATCTCTTAAAAAAAGTGTTAAGATGGCAGGGTTATTGGTAGCATTTAAATAATTTTGATTGGCAAACTATTTTAACTATTTTGGATAAGATATTACTTTTGACAGTCATGCCATTGCAAATTATACTCTAAAATCTTGCTCTTCGAAAACACAGACATGCGTATATATAAGTAGTACAACAACACTGTATAAAATTGGGAAAAAAGAAAAAGCATGAATAACTTACATAACCCCTGCAAAGTATACCTCAGCAGACTTTTGTTGAGGTCTGGGGTGCAGTCAGCAGAAGCACTCTGCTCAGAGTTCATTTTCCCATGTGGCAAACAGGCAAATAAGTGAGAAACATTATCTTTATAGTGAACATTGACAGAAAGAGACGGCGGCAGCCAAGTTGGAGGATGCACGAGGGGGAGGGGAAGCCGGGTAACACCCAAGCCCTGTGCAGAGGCATGGCAAATGCAGGCGGCTTGCTAGGCTCAAGAATAAGTTGCACAGGCCGGGCACGGTGGCTCACACCTGTAATCCCAGCACTTTGGGAAGCCAAGGTGGCCGGATCACGAGGTCAGGAGATCGAGACCATTCTGGCTAATACGGTGAAACCCTGTCTCTACTACTAAAAAATACAAAAAATTAGCCGGACGTGGTGGTGAGCGCCTGTAGTCCCAGCTACTCGGGAGGCTGAGGCAGGAGAATGGCATGAACCCAGGAGGCAGAGCTTGCAGTGAGCCGAGATTGCGCCACTGCACTCCAGCCTTGGTGACCGAGCCAGACTCCGTCTCAAAAAAAAAAAAAAAAAAAATTAAGTTGTACAGAAAGAGCTTTTTTAAATCAGGAAGAATAGAAACCAAAGAGAATTTTAAAAGAATTACAAAGTAACTTGCCCCCAGCTCTATGCAACTACTTCTCAATAAGCCATATCAGTAGATACCAAAAAGTATCTGTTGCTAGAAACAACACAAAATAGGAATAGATGAATATTTCCTTATCAGAATAATTATTCTTTAATCTCACAGCCTAAATACTTTACAGTAGTAGAATGATGAAAAGAACTTTGATTCATATAAATAAATACACACATATACACTTACAATGGGATAACATAAAATGTATTAATATTAGCTAAGAAGAATGAAGTAGATATATGGGTCCTGTCACAGGAAGATTACCAGACACAGTCAGTGAAAAAGGCAAGGTGTAGAATTACAGGTACCTCACAAACCTATGTACAAATTTGAAAACTGCATTTTAGTATATATTTGCCCATATATAGCAAAAAGGTCCAGGAGGATACATGTCTATCTGGTAAAGAAAGGGAGAAGGCAACTTTCTTATTTAACTGTTTATTTTACTCTGTATCTTCTCTATTTGGATATTTTATCATGTGAATGAATTGATGTGTCGTGTGTCTAATACATACATGAATGTGCACATGTGGATATATGCACTCTCAAACCAAAGAAAGCAGGCAATATATTGTATGATAAAAATGCTAAATGTCCTATATGAGTCAAGAATGAGATAAGAATGTCCACTCTCACTACTCTTTTTTTTTTTTTTTTTTTTTTGAGACGGAGTCTCGCGCTGTGTCACCCAGGCTGGAGTGCAGTGGCCCGATCTCGGCTCACTGCAAGCTCCGCCTCCCAGGTTCACGCCATTCTCCTGCCTCAGCCTCCGAGTAGCTGGGACTACAGGCGCCCGCCACCACGCCTGGCTAGTTTTTTGTATTTTTAGTAGAGACGGGGTTTCACCATGTTAGCCAGGATGGTCTCGATCTCGTGATCCACCCGCCTCGGCCTCCCAAAGTGCTGGGATTACAGGCTTGAGCCACCGCGCCCGGCCACTCTCACTACTCTTATTTGCCATTGTTTTGGAAGCTACTAGCCACTGCTGTTAGACAAGAAAAAGGAGGAGTGTAAATATTTGAAAGGAGGAGACAGAAATGATCATTGCAGATGAAATGATTAAATTACTTTACACTTGGAAGGCCAGAGAGAATGCCTGGGCAAACTTAGAAACAATAAATATGTATACATTCCATGCCTATACAATTCTATGAGATGGCTTATTTTGGGAAGTGTTGTTAAAGAAGCTCTTTAATAAATAGTTGTCTCTGCAGAGTAGGGAGGAGTTAGAGGGGGATAACTTCACTTTTGGAACATCTTTATTTTTTATTTTCAAATGAAACTTTTTATCATGTTTACGTATTAATGTACAAAACTAAAATATTACTTGGTTTTCTTCTGATAATCAAGAAAACTAGGAATACAAAAATATATATATTTATATAAAAATTTATATTTTTATATTTATGTTTATACATTTATATAAAAAAGGGGATAAAAGGGGACAAAATCCCAGAAAAAAGTAACAGATTTGAATATATGAAGCAAAACATTGTGTAACAAAGTAGAACATTTGTGATTAAAAGGAAAATAATGGCAAGGAGAGAAAAGTATTTGCTTTGGCCAGATTATGAGGAAGGGCCTGAGTTTGAACTTTAGGGAGAGCCAAGGATTCGAAGCAGAAAAATGACTTAAGACTTTCCAGCAGGAGCTTCTTGTGACTTTAATGTTCCTCCTTTGTTAAGAACAGCCACCATATACTTTGTGTTAGTGAAAGTCTTGTTACTTTGTATTGAAGTTACTCCTGTGCCTTGTCTCCCTTCATGGAGGGCAGGGACCATTTGCACCCTAGGCAGCTACTGCAGTGCATAGCTCCAGAATGTGTCTAGTAAATGTTATGGTAATGAAATGGATACATTCTTTTTTTTTTTTTTGAGACGGAGTCTCGCTCTGTCGCCCAGGCTGGAGTGCAGTGGCGCCATCTCGGCTCACCGCAAGCTCCGCCTCCTGGGTTCACGCCATTCTCCTGCCTCAGCCTCCCGAGTAGCTGGGACTACAGGCGCCCGCCACCTAGCCCGGCTAGTTTTTTTGTATTTTTTTAGTAGAGACGGGCGCGGTGGCTCAAGCCTGTAATCCCAGCACTTTGGGAGGCTGAGACGGGCGGATCACGAGGTCAGGAGATCGAGACCATCCTGGCTAACACGGTGAAATGGATACATTCTAAGATGGTGGATTCTGCTGGACTTGGTGACTTGCTAGATCTAGAGGGTATGGGAGGATTGTAGAGTGATTCCTATATATTCTGGTATTCAGCCATTCATTTATTCCTTCATTCAGTTTTTATTGGACCAACTACTATATACCAGATGGTATGCTGAACTTGTAAGAATAAAAGAACTGCTCTTGAGCTTAGAGGGAAAGACAGATGAGCTGGGACTTTGAATGCAGTGTGCTAAATGTGTGAGAACCATTCCTAGCATTGCGAGGGGTCACAGGACCGCCTGACCCAGCCTCTGCAGGTGGGGAGATTGAGAGGACTGCCCCTTTGCTCTGAGTCTTAAAGGTTGAATAAGTTAGCCAGGGGAGTTGGGGGAAGGGAGAGGAGGGGACAGGAAGGGGACTAGAGGAAGATAGGCAGAGACACAAAGAGTAATACCATGCTGGGTGTGTGTTCGGTGGTGGTGCAGAGTGAAGCCACATTTAAGTAGGTGTTTCTGGACCTTGATTTTTACTCATCCGGCAATATTTATTGATTCATTTATTTCTGAGAAACTTGTTTTACAGTTAGAAAGATATAAGACTGAGGAGGGAAGAAAGGCACTAGATCATAGAGAACCTTATGTGATAAGCCAAACACTTTGGATTTTATCTTTAGGCTCTAGGGAGCCATTGAAGGATTTTAAGCCAGCATGGGATTGCGTTTGAAGTGGATCCCTTCAGTGGCTGTTTGCAGGATGGGTCAAGGGGGAAAGACTCTGGAATTAGGAAATCATGAGGAGACTGCTGTAGTTGTCAAGAATAAAGCTTTGAAAGAGCATGGTGCAGGAGAGGCACAATTAAGAAATAATTAGAAGGTAAAATTGGTAGTACACTTGATAATTGATTGGGTGTGGGAGAAAGGAGGAATACAAGATGACTCCCAGGTTTCTATTTCTGGGTGTGCCACCAGCTGGGACAGCATACCAGAGGATAAGCAGGCCTGATATGGAGAGACATTGGGCTCCATTTTAGTGAGGCAGTGTTTGAAAATGTGAAATTCAGGAGGAGTAGGTGTGAAGCAGAAGAAGAGTGTAGTTATGGCAGTTAAACAGGAGGTAGAGCAGCTAGTGAATAAAGTGGCAAGTAGTTCAAAAGTAAGGGGAAAATGTGGTCTAGAAAGACATTTGGGTAGGACCTGAGACCTTGAGTATGGTTGAAATTTCCTGAGAATAATGTATATAGCAAGCACTAGAAGAGGTTTAAGGATGAATCTTTGCACATCAAATTTAACCATCTGGGAGAAGCAGAAGAACCCATAAAGAAGCCAAAAGAAGAGAGGAAGAAGGAGAACCAGATGAGAGAGGGTGCTTCCAGAAGTCATGGGAAGAGACAGTTTTGTGAAGAAAGAACTGCTTCAGATTTTCAGATATCACACAATGGTCAGTTAAAACAAAGACCGAATTTGTCTGTTAGATTCGACATTTAGGGGGTTATCAGAGACCTTGGCAAAAAGAATTTCAGTGGAGAGCTAGGAGAAGAAGAAACCAAATTCCAATGGCTGCAAAGTGAAACGGAGATAAATTAGAGATGGAATGTGTGGACGCTTCCTTCAGGAAGAATCAGGGCTAATGCTAGAACAGAAATAGGGGACCTTACTGACTTTATCAAGAACAGAGTGATAACTTGATTTTTTTCTATGTAAAAGAAACATTTATGTTTTTTCTTATTTAATTTTATAGAGACTATTATGTGGTTCTTTGCTGTGTTTCCAAAAATTATTTTATGTATTGAAATTATTACCCAAGTAAGAGTTGAAGATTAAGCTGTTTTAAAGAGGAGGAATTGAATTCAGCCTTAACTTTAGACAAATGGTATATACCATATTCCAACGATTGAAGGACATGGTGATAAGTTGATTTAAATGATTGTACAAAGTAGAGTCCTTCAAAGATACTGGAATTCCAGAATACTTTTCAACTTATACTTGATTTTTTTTTTCCAAAAGGAGTTAAGGGCCTTTAAGTCTTACTTGTTGACAGTATATTACTACTACAGTGGTAATAGAGTAGTGTGCATGGTCAGATTTAATTTACATAAGATTGTATTTCACAGGAACTGATGATGTTGTAGGCCCTGAAGGCATGGAGAAATTTTGTGAAGACATTGGTGTTGAACCAGAAAACGTGAGTCTAACTTACTGAGTTGGGTGAATCCGTTGGTTATTTTTCTTACTTAAATCTTTGTTCTTTAGCAAATAAATAAATAAATAAATAAATAAAAACTAATGGTATGTTAGTTTTTATGAAGCAATCTAAGAAATAAATTCCAATTCTAGTTTGACTTATAAGCACATTTTCCATTCTTGTAAGTGATATGGTGTAACTACAGTTATTTTTTCTCTCATTTAATTTCTTGTATGTAAAAGGTACAGTAAGCCAGATGCTTACAAAATGGTGTGGCCACATTTGCCTACAATGACGGATCAACTGGAGGCCACATTGTACACTGTGTACCTTCGTGCCCCTCAGTAGTTGTTTCAGCCTAATGTAGAGTCAATGTAGGACTTAAAATTATTCACCATGATTTTGAGTAGATTGTAATTATCAAGACTTTTTCACAGATCTTTTACTTCCAATTGAATTTAGTTCAGAAAGTGATTGTTTTTTTTTTTTTGAGACAGAGTCTCACACTGTCACCAGGCTGGAGTACAATGGTATGATCTCAGCTCACTGCAACCTCCGCCTCCCGGGTTCAAGCAATTCCTCTGCCTCAGCCTCCTGAGTAGCTGGGACGACAGGTGTATGCCACCACACTTGGTTAATTTTTTTTATATTTTAGTAGAGATGGGATTTCACCATATTGGCCAGATGGTCTCTATCTCCTGACCTTGTGATCCACCTGGCTCAGCCTCCCAAAGTGCTGGGATTACAGGTGTGAGCAACAGCACCCAGCCATGATTGCTTTTTATAATGTAAAAAGCCCTAGATATTTATTTTTAATTAGAATGATTTTTATAGGCTTAATTATTTTTGCCTAATTCTTAACATGTTATTGTTGAATATTTTTTTCCGTTCCCACATCACCTCTCTTATACTAAAATGAAAAACTATGCTTATACACATGCACTGCCTCATTAACTATGCAGTTTAATATTACATTAGCTCCAGTTTAACAAATATGTACAAGACCCTAAATGAATTTATGATCTGGAAGAGATCTCAAGAGATCATTCCCTTTATTCAGGCTGTTTCGAAGACATCTGCCCAGGCATATATATCATGCTTTTAAAGAAACTAGCAAAAATCACATTTTTTTCTTTAAACTTTTTATTTTACCCTTACCATTTCTGTGCTTCTGTCATCTACCTCGGCCCCCAGCAATGCTTTAAATTTTCTAAAGAGCCTTTGGAATGTCTTTCACTTATTACATAGATTTTTATCGTGTGTGTGTGTGTGTGTGTGTGTGTGTGTGTGTGTTTAAATGTATTCCAGTTCAGGTATTTCAATAAATTACCCAACTTGGCATGAAGGTTTCGGGACACCTGGGTCAATAGTATTTTACCATAGACTGGGCCATAGGCACAAGAAAAGACCATTACATTGAATTTAAGAAGGAAGTTTTCTATGAGAGCTGGGCCAAGCTTGGCAGAGTGTTTTCTAAACAGTGTAGTCAGAGGGCTGAGAGTGAGTTGGGCTTGAGAGGGGCTCTGGAGGTTCCACATGGGTACCGTAATAAGTATATGACAGAGGAGTGGCAGCAGGGCCTGGGCTTGAAGTTAGAGGCTGAGAAGATTGGGAGACAAAGGGCTCACTGGTATGTGAGGGATTAGCTGAGCATTTAGTCTCAGAGGCAGAAAAGCCTGTCAGGATGGGAGAGCACTGATGTTGATTCTAACTGAAAAAGAAAGGGAGGCCCAGCTCTTCAAGTTTCTTCACCCCCAAATACCAGTACTCAATAAAAGATAGTTATTGTCATTCTTTTTTGGTAGTTATGAGTCCTTTAGAACTCTGTTTCTGGCCTGGCGTGGTGGCGCTCATGCCTGTAATCCCAGCACTTTGGGAGACCAAGGCAGGTGGATCACCTGAGATCAGGAGTTCGAGACTGGCCTGGCCAATAAGGCGAAACCCCATCTCTACTAAAAATACAAAAATTAGCTGGGTGTGGCTACTTAGGTGGCTGAGGCAGGAGAATCACTTGAACCCAGGAGGTGGAGGTTGCAGTGAGCAGAGCCAAGATCATGCCACTGCACTACAGCCTGGGTGACAGAGCAGGACTCCGTCTCCAAACAAACAAAAAGAACTCCATTTCTGTAGGAATAGAAATAGCCTTAAAATTTAGAATCATATTAAAGACTAAAAGGCCATATTATCCAAGTATGTAGGCCGGGCGTGGTGGCTCATGCCTGTAATCCCAGTACTTTCAGAGGCTGAGGTGGGTGGGTGGATCACGTGAGGTCAGGAGTTCAGACCAGCCTGGAGAACATGGTGAAACCCCATCTTTAATAAAATACCAAAATTAGCCGGGTGTGGTGACGTGTGCCAGTAATCCCAGCTACTCAGGAGGCTGAGGCACGAGAATCGCTTGAGTCCAGGAGGCGGATGTTGCAGTGAGCTGAGATCGTACCACTATACTCCATCCTGGGCAACAGAGTAAGACTCTGTCTCAAAAAAGAAAAAAAAAGAATATTATCCAAATATTTACACTGTATGTACTTCAATTCCAAGCTGTCACCAATAGAAGTTATATTATTTTATATCACTAAGAAAGAAAAAGTGTTGCTAAATAAATTCTGACATGCTATATCAATTGTGGATGCATTCCCATTTCAAAGACATTAACGTTTGTAAAACAAGTGGTGAAATATGGTGTTTTCAAGCCTTGTCTGCATTGATAGGCAAGCACGTTTAAAGTATTTAAAACCCTCACCTTGCCTGATATTTGTAGCTTATGAAATTAAGCAGGCTTGTAAAATTCAAGTCTACGTTCATTTACCAAGATAACAGCAAAATTCTTTATTTAAGTACTTAGCTTTCTTGTTAGTTAACTTATGAAAGTCTCTTTTTTAGGAACTTGCCCATTATGAGTATCTGTTTTGGCTGCTTGGCCATGTTTCATTCATACTTGTGTGTGTGTGTTCTTGCACCTCACCATTTTTTTTTTTTAACTTAACAAGTGTTTATGTAGAATTTTTAAATCTTTTTGGTAAAGAGTAGAATAGAGATGGTTTGAGAATACCTAGTTTGCATTCGAAAATATGAGCTGGTTAGTTGTCCTAGGTAAATTGATATGCAAGAGTCAGAATTCCTAGACACCTGAGGGATGAGGAGAAAATCCACTAATGTGTGAATAATTTGAAGAACTGTAACCCCATCGTTTTGGGAAATTCTTAGTAGCCCCTCGGTCTCTTAAGTCACCACTTTCTAACCTATTTAACAATCATGTTTTAGCCTTGTAAGCAATCATTACTAATCAGTCCTAGTGATTTACCTAGTAATCTAAATTTTTTAATCTAAAACAACCTAATGACTTTCAAAAATTCATATGTACTGATTTATTTGATGAAAGATCCTAAAAATTTCGTAGGTTCTCACTGATACTAATTTCCGGTGAGGAAAACCATAAAGCATCAAGAGAAAGCTTCTCCTTACTACTCTAGATGTAAATTAGACAAAGCTAGAGATTTTTTAGCCTACAACCTAGCTTATTGGCAGACAATTTAAGAAGAGCTTCTGAATCTCCTAACTACTCTTGTTCTAGAGTTTTTAATGGACATGTTGGCTCTCGGAGGCTCAGAAATCATTAAAAATGATTTCTTGCCTCATGTTTCATGTTTTTATATCATCCTAGTTCCTTTTACCACAGCCATCATCTGACCCAGTTGGGCACAGGGATGGTGTTTTAATGGTTTTGAATGATTCTTTCAGTAGCTGAAATGAAGCCTTAGGTTTAAAAGTAAAGAGATCGAATTAACTGCCAATGTTGGGTATCCTAGTCCTTGGAGAAACATATATCTCTACCCATTGCCTTTTTCTGTTTCAGTACAGAGAGAGAGCCTGTTAACAGTGTGTACCTGATTCCCATTGTAGGACTTGGATGTTCCTTATATATGAATGACCGTCCAGAGATAACCAGTTCTACAGAGTGGCTGGCAGAATGGTCCTAAGAAGGCCCTGTCCCTCCTCTTTACCTTTTTAGGACTGACATTCTTTTTTAGTTACTTCTCACCTCTTCTAGCATCTTTGAGGTAGATGAGAAGGAAGGCTTCCTCCTCTTGTCCCAATCACACATGGCCTCAGCCCTGTCCCTATGTAGCATTCCAGATAGCTTAAAACTGGGTGCACCTTTGAAATGTCATTTTGTCTTTACACCTTCAGGTATTTATTAAAACTCACCATCAGTTCTCTGTGCTATCTTTTCTCTAAAATAGCTAAGTGAAACAGTAGCAAGCAGTGGCATAAACCAGAGTTGTCACCGTTTCTGAAACCTGCATGGTTTCAGAAGAGTCACAAAAGCACAGGTGGCACCTGGGGGCCTGACCCTCCTTTACAAGTGATGGGACCATGCCACAGACCCTGGGCCCATTCCAGGCATAGTGCTGTCTTAAGTGGAATGTGGGACTACTTTAAAATAATTTCCAACCAGTGTATATAGTGAATTCACAAACATTAAAGTATATGTGCTACAACTCCACTGCGTGTCTCCTCCTGTCCACCTTGTTATGTTTTAATCCACTGTTCTACACCTTGCTATTTCACTTAATACATCTTGGAGATTATTCCATATTTGTCCAGCTAGTTCTACTTTGTTCATCTTAGTGGTGTCATAGTATTCCTTTATATGGAATGTATTCAGCAAAGAAGTATTTAACCAGTCCCTTATTAATGGACATTTGGTTGTTTTCAGTCTTTAACTGCTACAAATTGTACTGCAGTAAATACTGTTGACTATTCATCTTTGTGTCTGTTTACAGGTAGACCTATAAGATAACTTTCCATAGGTGGAATTGTCAATAACTGGTTTTACATTTGATACTGCCCTCTGGAGAGAGTGATCACCCTACACCTCCACTATTGTACATCAGGAGAATACATGCTTCTCCAAACTCTTATCAGCAGACGATATTGTCAAATTTTTTGGATATTTGCCAAACTAGAACTCATTTTTGAAGTTAACTCTGCTCATATTTCAGTGACTGAACTACTGTAAACAGACGCATTTGGCAAAACGTTAATGTATTAATGACAGATCTGTTTGTTTATTCTTTTTTAATTTGTCTAATATATTTTTTTAATTGTGTATTTTTTTAACAGGTAGTTATGCTTGTCCTAGCTTGGAAATTGGATGCACAAAACATGGGCTATTTTACTCTGCAGGAGTGGTTGAAAGGAATGACTTCTCTCCAGTAAGTCCTAGGCTGCACTCGTGGGGTCCCTGCCCTTCCCAGGTGGTTGCCTCTTCCTGGTACTTCAGGTTTCAGGTGATTGAGTGAGTGGAAGGAAGTCAGGTGGTCTGGCCAAGCTTCCTCAGTGGCCAAGGATGTAAAGACTAAGACCCATTTTGAGGACTATTCTGGGCGAATTTATAAACTGTCTATACGTGTATGTGGAGAGACAGAGTGTGTTGGTATTCTTGTAGAGCAGCTCTCTCCAAGAGAAATAGACCAACATTTTCTCATATGACAAAGCCACCTATGTAATTTAAGATTTTTTGATAGCCGCATGTAAAAGTAGAAACAGGTAAAATCAGTTTTAATCTATTTTATTAACCCCAAACAATCCAGCATATTTTCATTCCAACATATAATCAGTGTTTTTAAGAAGTCAATGAGATATTTTTATGTTATTTTTTCTCATGGTTAGTCTTCAAAATCTGGGGTGCATTTTATGGTCCATCTCCATTTGTATTAGCCACATTTCAAGTGCTCAGTAGTCACATGTGCCCAGTGGCTATTGAGTTGGACGGTGCAGTTTTAGAGATTAAAAGGCAAAGACTTACTGGCATCTGGTTTATAGTTAGTGAGAAAAAGTTGAGTAACATATAACTTGTAAGTTAAAATATTTGATATCTCTTTATATATTCTGATTTTAGCTTTGGGTAAAATTAAAACTTCATTACTCCAGTGATTTAAAAAATTAATAAAGATTTGGTTTGTGTAACCTGACCCAGGATAAGAAAAATCAGTGGTTTTATGTATTTGCCTTGTGCATACAGTATGTGCGTGTGTGCATGCGCCTGCGTGTTGTGTGTTTGCTCAGTTTCATTCAAGAAAACAAATTGTCATTTTATATTAGGCCTTGAAAGATGAAGTTAAAGTGGATGACTAAATGTTTCAAATAGCATTGAAGATGAAGTGCTAATTCTTAACATAGTAATTTTAATCTAAAGTAGTTGGGATGACTTATCTTTTTCTTTTCACTTTAAGATAATAGATCTTATATATATTAGATAATAGATCTAATAATAGATCTTGATTTTTACTGGATTAGAATTGGAGTCGAAATGGTTTTATTTAAATAATTTTGGAATTTGTCCACTTTTAATGTCACTGTTCATTTGTTATTGTTAAGAGTGCTTTCACATTGTGCTTTAGTAGTTTATGAAGACTTTTCACTGTTCTCACATTTGAATGCCTCATAGCTACTTTGTGAAGAAGACAGATCAGATTTTATCCTGAACATTTTACAAATGAGGAAACTGAGGCAAAGAGGTGATCGGTGATGTGTGAATGTGGCAGAGATGGGAAGAACACTTAAGACTTCTCATTCTTAAATCATATTCTTCCTTCTAACAATATTATCTGATGACAAACGAGTTTTAGGTAAAAGCCAAACCACCCTTTTCACCCTTTTACAAATATACTTTCCTATCAGAGTGTGTTCTAGAATTTTAGAGTTAAATTCTCTGAAATGTTTTAAAACTTGTTTGTCCTTTTGGGGGAACAGCTCCTGATGATTTTAATCCTATTCACTCTCTTTCATTATTTTTCTCACTTTTCTTCATTGCTTCCTTTTTCTTTTCTTTTCTTTTCTTTTCTTTTTTTTTTTTTTTTTGAGACGGAATGTCCCTCTGTCACCCAGGCTGGAGTGCAGTGGCGTGCTCTTGGCTCACAGCAACCTCCGCCTCCTGGGTTCAAGTGATTCTTGTGCCCCAGCCTCCCGAGTAGCTGGGATTACAAGAGGGCACCACCACACCTGGCTGATTTTTGTATTTTTAGTAGAGATGGGGTTTCGCCATGTTGGCTAGGCTCGAATTCCTGACCTCAAGTGATCTGCCCACCTCAGCCTCCCAAAGTGTTGGGATTACAGGCGTAAGTCACCGTGCCTGGCCATCATTGCTGAGTAGAGTAGCCGATGGCTCCATTTTAAAGTGTCCTTGTGATGATGAATGCATGGGCATATCAGGATTTTATTTCCAGCCTTCAGACGAGGCACCATCAACATTTTCAGGCCCATTTTTATTTGTCTTAAGAAGGTGTGATACCCAGTTTGTATAGTACTAAGTTCTTTACAAAAGAATGTCCCTCTGCAAAAGAATATTACCTGATACCAGACCTTGCCCATGTGTTTTGAGGGCCATGTCTCCTGGGAAGTGAGAAGCAATTTCCTGGAAGAGGTCTGTGTCCGCGTTCTGAGTGCAGGGTACTCCTTCAGGCTGTTTGTTGGGAACCTTGCTTGCCACTTTGTATGATGCAGGTGGTGGCAGGTGGGTTCTCAGGGTGATTGCCACTTGATCCTTGCAATTCGGAGTTTAGTGACAAGCCTGATCCACTATAAAGACATGGAGGAACTGCTTGCTTTTTGTGATGTGAAACTCTGAGGTTGGTGTCCTCATCAATGAGGTGGAGATAATTATTCAGAATAACTTTTAAGTTTCTTTGTAGTTCAAAAATAGTCCAACTTCAAGTTTGAAGAACCTCTGCCTACCCTCCCACCCCTACTTTCCAGCCTTTCTAGATTAGTCATTTGTTCAGCAAATGTTTGAATGGCAGTGATATGCCAAGTGTAGTATTCCAGACCCTAGGGAAACAAAAACCATGAGTAAGATAAAGTCCATTAAGAGGAGGGGCTTATGAACAATATTAAGGCAAAAGATCTAAAAGTAACACGGTCACTTATCTTTATGCCAGTAAAGTAACTAAATAAGCATTGTATTTGTGAGGTATGTGCACCTAGTACTCAAGAAAACCCAGAGAGTAATCGTTTACATGCTCTAAAGGCAGAAAGTAATCTATCTTTTAAACTACTTTGTCTTCTGTTTTGGATTTCTTTTCTATTTTTGCTCATTTTGATTGTATTAAACCTATCTAATGAAATATTTTGATCTCAAACTGGAATTAACAAGTATAGAACAAAATCTTTATTTATATATATTCATGTCTTAGGCCATTTAGGCAGCTATAACAGAATGCTTTAGACTGGGTGGCTTATAAACAACAGAATTTTATTTCTCTGAAGGCCCAGAAGCTCAAGACCAAGACGCCATAGATTTGGTGTCTGGTGAGAGCCTGCTTTTTGGTTCAGAGATGGTGCTTTCTAACTGGGTCCTCCCATGTTGGAAGGGGCAGACAAGCTCCCTTGGGTCTCTTAACTAATCTCATTCATGAAGTTTCTGCCCCCAGAACCTAATAATCTCACAAAGGCACCACTTTTTGATACCATCGTCTTGGGGGTGAGGATTTCAACCTACAAATTTAGGGAGGATGCAAACGTTCAGACCATTCATTATATTTAGTTAAAATGCTGCAAAAAAGATTTTTAAAAAAAGTTACTGTATGGTGGGAGTGTGGTAGAAACAGAAAGCCCATGGGCTGTGAAACCAGAGTTTTCAATCGTTTCTGTCATTTCCTGGGTGTCTCTGGTAGCATCATTAAACTAGGGTGTTGAAGTACAGCTTATGGCTTATGCCTGGGCTCTCAAAAATTAATCTCCTTGATGCTCTCCAGAGGAATTGTGTGCTTGGCTTCCCTAGGACCTGTGAACCTGGAACAGGAGGTGAATGGTGTGAGAGTTTGGTCTTAGGCTGGCAGCTGGTAGGGAACATCTATCCTTGCACTCCCGAGATCATTCCTCTGCCAGAGAAGACACAGCTCCTGTTTTGGTCTGATGAATTAAGCTAATTGTGGTGCTTAAACTTAAAAAAAAAAAAGTGAGAATTGTAACTACAATAAACTGATGATGGCCTGGAAAAATACCTTTGGGATGACTAAGTGAAGGGGCAGAGGCCTTTTCCTGGGTAATAGGGGAAAGCTACCTCTGATTTTATAAACTTTGAAGATTACTGTGTTGATTTCTGTCCTTACAAATCTGTTACAGCAGCAAACTCAAAAAGAAAACATTGTGTGCTTTTTTTTGTGTTGGGAAATGGTGTTCCTTAGAAGCGTGGCACTGTCACTGTGACTTCTACAAGTTTTTTTATACATGGTACATAGAAACATGTTGGAAGACTTGAGTTAAAGATGTGGCTGCTTTCTAAAGTCACATTGGTGGCTTACATGTCCCAAGCCAGGCTCTGTTAGAACCGAGTCTGAAGATGTGCATATTTACTGGCCACTAGATGGCAGCCTGTGGTTCTGGACAGGGTGACTCAGTGGCCTGTTTCACTATTGGGGGCCAGTCCAGGGGCTTTGTGTGTTCAAGACCCCCTTTAAAGCAGATTAAACTCTGTATTGGCAATATTAGCTCCAACCCCAGGTTTTTAATGGGTACATGAGTTAGTAATATTACTTGTGTATTTTATGTGAAAAGCACAAGAACTGTTCATTTCCTGCATTTCAGACAGGATCTCTGAGCCTCTTTCAAACATAGGGACATCTTTTTGCCAAGGTGTTGGACTTGCTCCCAGGCATGCTGCAGAACTTCACATTTCTTCTCATAGTAGCTCTGCCTGGAGATTTATAGCTAACTTTATTTTCTTTTAACTATGGGGTAGTTATCTAAATTAGTGCTTCCTGCTCTTGAATCTGTTAAAACAAACAACTGCTCTTCTTCTTCTTCTTCTTCTTCTTCTTAGACAGGACTAAACTAAACTGCCAGTCAAATCTGTGGCTTTGGTCCTTGACCCTCTTTCCAGTGAAGAACAGGGACCTGGACTTTATGGTTTTGGGTTACCCAGTTTCCCTCCTCTGTGACCCTCCACCATTATTATTAATATTATATTATTATATGCACACCATTAAAAACACTAACCCTATAGTAGAAGCACCCAGTGTAAATTCAGCCCTGCCTTCCAGACTTAACTCCTGTTTACTGCTTTCTTGTGTATCTTTCTAGTCCCTGTGACCCCCTCATTGGGATTCTGGCGCTAGATCTCTAACTGGTTCTCCGTATCTCTTTTCCTTCCCCCCAGTCCTTCTCCATGGAGATCAAGAGTGAGCTTGTCAAGATGCAGCCCTGATCATGGTCTTTCTCATAGTGGCAGGTGTCCTCCTTTGTTCCTAGGATGTAATTTTAAAAACCCTCACTCTGGACTACAAAAGCCCTTTATGAGCCCGACTCCGTGTTCCTCTCAGCATCATCTTACACCTCTTTCCATCTTCCTTTATACCCTCCAGCCACAGTGGCTGTCTTTTAGTCTGTTGGACTTACACCATACTCCTATCTGCTTCTAGGCCTCTGCATATGCTGTTCCTAATAGACAGAGAGCTTTTCCCACCTCTCCAAAATATCTAGTTCCTGCTTATCTCTCAACTCTTAGCTTATGTGTCATTCTCTTGAAGAAGTGTTTTCCGACTCTAAAATAACCCAATTTTAATCTTTTTTACTTTTCACATTAGGAAGAAATAAAGGACTTTCTAAATTGTTCTGTTTCATAGAAATTAAACATTTAGCCTAATTGCAGGCTCTTAGTTTATCATCTCAACAAAGAGATCATAAGGATTTATTTGTAGTTAGGTACAAAGAAGCAGCAGATTTTAAAAACAGGTTTGTTTTTAAAAATAGATTAGTGTGCTCTATTATGAACCATTTTAGTTTATACAGTATATAAAACATACTGATAATACTTGGTATATGTATTATCTGTACTTAGTAGGTTAAAGATCTATAATAGAGAAACACAATACATATTCAGCATTGAAAATCTTTAATATTGCTGGTGAAAATGGTGGCTCTTGATTCTCATTTTTAAGGGCTAGATATTGCAAACAGAAAATTAGTTTGTAAAAAGAGCCAGTAAGTCTGCTTGCTTATGAAAAGTAAACACTGTATCACTTACTGGTAAAAACAGATTATCACCACCAAGGCTCCCTGGAGAAATGGCTGATTTCAAGTCTGGAATAGGGTAAGAACAGGGTGAGCTGGAACATCTTGTTCCAGAAAGTAAGGTAATGCTCAGAGACTTGGCGGGGACATGTCAGAAGGAAACTAGAACCAGCTTTAGGGGGCTACTGCCCAAATGGGGAAAGTTTGTACAGTCAAAAAGAATAATGACAGTAACAGATTATAACACACTGAATTAAACGCAAAAAATCCTAAGTCCAGAAAATAAGAAGGTCATGTGTGGAGCTCTTCTTTATAGAAGAATTATAGCCAATAAATGTAAAAGGAATGATAGGATTAGAAAATCACCATCTTGGATCTTCAGATGTTACTGATTCAGGCAGGTATCACCAATGGATGCTATAAGCATTGTGTGTTGTCCCGAGTATGTCCTCCTTGTGAGGTCTTTAAAGATCATTCCAGCATGGCCACAGAACTTCCACTGGGAGAGGCATAGGAGATTAAAGGATTTATTTTATTCTCAGGTTATAGAGAGGGAAGCATGGCATGCCACACAGGGAGCTATATGGGAGAAGCTCCCAGGGAGTGGGCTCTGCTAAGCAGGTGGGGAACCTAGAGAGAGTGAGGACCCATGGGCAAATTCCTTCCCTGGATGTCAGATTGGTGGGTGTGGATGTCACTCAGTCATAGTCAGGGGAGGGCAAGAAGGGGACCCTGTGGCAGGGGGCAGACTTATCACTAGTGGACCTGGTCTCCTGGATAGGATGTTCATTGCTTATTTGTGGGGATATTGAGACAGGAGGAAAATAGGAAGTTTAAGTAGTGTACAATACACATTGAGTGAAAGGTTGTTAGGACTGGACATTTATAGTCTCAAGGGATCATCCTGTAGATAGTTACTATTTCAAAGAGGAAGAATTGCTTTTCAATGGAAAATGGTAGACACCACCGTAACAACAGGAATCCAGTAATGGGACAGGGATAGACAGACATGATGAATAATGTTATTGGATCTAATATAATCATAGGGAAATTATGATTTCCCTATGATCATATATAGTGTTGGAAGTGTTGGATCTAATATAATCATAGGGAAATTATTTGACAGATGGACATTCTGCAAAAGCAAGTGGTCTGGTCTCCAAAAATGACATTGTCAAGAAAGAAAAAGGCAGGGCACTCTTCTAGAGACTAAGGAAATATGACAGCTAAAAGCAGTGCATGGTCCTTGATTGGTTCCTGGTTGAAAACAGCTATAAAAGAAATTGGGGAATAACTGGGAAATTTGCATGTGGATTGTATATCAGCTAAGAAAGTTAACATTGATACAGTAGTAAGACTGATGATGGTTTTGAAGTGTTTAGGGATGAAGTTTCATTGTGTTTGCAACTTTTAAATGGTATAGAAAATGTATACGTATATGAGAGAGAGTGCATAAATAGAAAAAAAGTTAATTGCTGGATCAAGGGGATAGTATATGAGTGGTTATTTACTATTCTTTCAACTTTTCTGTACATTTAAAAATTTTTTAAGTGTAGAGAAAATAGATTATGGATGGGTTTCAACTTCAGGGTTTGTTCTTTCCTTTGGTATTGGGTTTATATTACTGCCTCAATTAAAAAAATTAATAAATGAACTCAGTTCATAATTTGCTTTTATTTTGTTTTTCTAGATGTGATACAACAGAAAAACTCAGAAATACTTTGGATTACTTAAGATCATTCTTAAACGATTCTACAAACTTTAAACTTATTTACAGATATGCGTTTGACTTTGCACGGGTGAGTTCTCTGGAGCCTATCCAGATGTTTCCCTCTTTTCCCTCCGCTTTTAAAATTTCCTTTTGAGGTTCGTTTTTACATGCCACAGCAAAAAATCTTGAATAAGTTACTCCCAGGATGCTAGTTAGCATTTCTTTCTACATGTATGCTTTTGAAAACGAAGTTTGATTCTGGGCAAACATTTTGTAAGTCAGCAAAAAGCTCTAGTGGCAGACGTTTACTGGCTCTTGCAATTGGTTTAGAAGTAACATGGGCATGCAACACACACTGTCTTAAATGTCTCTTAGATAAGCTTGGAAAAGCTTTCCTTCTCACAGAACAACAAACCTTCTCCTGTTGACTTTACCAGAATAAGCTAATCATATCTAATTCAGATTCACCCTGGGTGTTATTATTGTATTTAGAAATCATGTGAATTTTAGACCTAAGCTACTTTCAGTGAACATTACTCAAATGTATTTTTCTAATCATCGTTTTGAAAAGCAATTACCCTGTTTCTCACGTAGTGAGTCAAGTCGAAGTATGTGAAAGTGGTTCCCTTGGAGTGAAATAAAAGTCTTACTTTTCAGCCTAGTCACCACACATAGTGAATTTTGAAGCACCAGCTGGCATCATACTCAATTCAAACAAAATCTGTATCCCATACAATTATAGTTTATTCTGAAATGATGTTTTCTGTTAAGTCTGTTTGTTTAGTGGATTCAGGTGACTAGGCTTTCTTGTTTGATTGCATTTTTTTTAATGATTTTTTTTTTTTTAAGGCAGAGAACTCAGTGACAAATGATTCTTTTTTCCTTGCCACCATATTGATTTTTTTCACTTTTACTCTCTTTGGCTCTGCCAGTTCAGCACCAAAGGAGATAGTGAATTTTGATACATCTTGCAATAACGTTCTCTGTGGTGCCTTCATTCATGCGTTTTCCCATTATTACAACCTTCTAGTAAAATCACACCATGCATAGCAATGTATTGATGTTAAAAATGATGAGGTAAAATTCAGATACAGTGTATGATAAAATGGCATTTACATAATAGTATATAAAAGTTACATGCCAGGCCAGACACAGTGGCTCATACCTGTAACCCCAGCACTTTAGGAAGCTGAGGCAGGAAGATCACTTAAAGCCAGAAGTTTGAGACCAGACTGGGTAACATACTGAGACCCTGTCTCTATAAAAAATAAATTTAAAAATTAGCCAGATATGATGCTTGTAGTTCTAGCTACTCAGGAGGCTGAGGTGAGAGGATTGCTTAAGAACAGGAGTTCGAGGTTAAAAAAAGAAAAGGGAAGTTATTTGTCATATGCTTTTTTTGCTAAATGCTTTTAAAATAGTTAACTGATTTCTAGGATTAAATAGTTTATTTCATGAGTTTTTTTTTTTTTCCTCCCGAAGTCAGCTGTTTCTTATAGTATGGTCAGAAATTCATTTGGAAACATCATACCTTCTCTACTCAAATCACCTCTATTTTCTAACTTCCTTGATTGGGGGGTCACAGTTCTCCCAGATATTCAATGTGCTTTAGATCCAGGTTCTGCTTTACTCCTCCCTGGCTTCCGTCCCATTCTGGGGCAGTCACCCTGGCCCATCTCATGAGTGCTCCTTTGGCCACCTTTTTCTTGGTGCCTCCACTGCAGCCTTACCGGTGGAGGCCGTGCTTCTCCTTACCAACACTCTTCTGGTAGCCTCATGTCCACATTCTTTCACTTCTTACCCAGCGCTCACATCACTAGGGTGTCATTCCTCTTCCTTCAGCCCCTGGGTCACTCAGCCACCTTCCTGCTCCCCACAGCCTCTAGTACCTCCCCACTGTCTTTATATCGACCCAACACTTCCCTGTGTGTATGACACAGTTGTTCCCACGGCAGCTCTGAGGGACAGCCAGGGGTGGTTTCAGTCCACAGAGTAAGAAAGTGCGCTTCAGCAAAGGGGAGAAATGGCCACGTTGTTCATAGCAGATCCATGACTCAAACCGAGGCCTTCTGTCTCCAGGTCTAGTGTGTGGGTTACTCCAGACCCTCACAACTAAGTCCCAAGCTTCCCCATGCAATGCCTGCATTGTGATGAAATTGCATTAACGGTTGCTCACTGGCCCTGCTTCCTGGCATCTCTGCATTCTGCCTTTGGTCATGCTGGGCCCTTGCCTAGCACCCCATTTGCACTAGCATAGTTGTATCCATCCAGGCCCTGGGTCTGAGCCACGTGCTTCTGCTTCCACACAGCCTGCCCGTCAGCCTGTCAGGGATCATCCTGTCAGGGTGGTGCTGGTTTCAGTTACATACTCCTGGTGTCTCCTCTGCTTGACTTTGAAGTTTGAGTACAGAACTTAATTTTTCCTGGTAGATTGAGGGACTCTGTACTTTCTTCCTTTGTACGTCCTTTGTTTTAAAGGAGAGTCTCAATTAATATTGGTGGATTAAGCCCTTTCACATAACAATAAATAAAAACAACCATATTTAATCATTGCCTAATTACCAGATAGATTCAGTTTAGCTAAAATATGCTCTAAGATAAATTTTTTAATGGATCCTGTTCTTTTTTGCTTTGTTTTGTTGAGCTGTATTTTCACTAATTTTGAGATGTTGTATTTTCATTTTCATTCAGTTAAAAATATTTTCTAGTTCCCCTTGTTAATTCTTTTTTGGCCCATTGATTATTTAGAAGTATGTTATTTTCCAGGTATTTAGGATTTTCCAGATATTCTTTGTATTATTGATATTCAGTTTAATTCTGTTGTGGTCAGAGAACATACCCTGTATAATTTTAATCTATTTGATTTATGGTCCAGAATATGGTCTGCTGCAGTGAATGTTTTATGCGTACTTTAGAAGAATGAAATGGTCTACTGTTGTCAGTGGAGTGTTCTATAAATGTCAATTAGGTCAAGTTGGTTGATAGTGTTGTTCAGGTCTTCTGTATTCTTCCTGATTTCTGTCTACTTGTTCTATCAACTACTGAGAGAGGAATGTTGAACTCTCCACCTGTATTTCTTCTGTCACCACTATCACTTTTTTGCTGCATGTTTTGAAGCGCTGATATTAGGTTTAGACATACTTAGTATTGTTATATCCTCTTGATGAATTGAGACTTTTTACCATTATGAAACGTCTCTCTTTATCTCTAGTAATATTCCTTATACTGATGTCTACTTTGTCCAATACAAATGTGTTCACTCCAACTTTCTTTTGATTAAAGTCTGCATGCTATATCTTTTTTAAATCTTTTACTTTTAACCTGTTTGTTTCTTTACGTTTAAAGTGGGTTTCTTATAGATAGCATATGGTTGGGTCTGACAATATGTGTTTTAACTGGGATGCTGAAACTGTTACATTTAATGTAATTATTGGTATGGTCAAAATTTATATCTCTTATCTTGCTATTTTTTCTCTATGTATCCCACCTATTTTTTGTTCATTTTTTCCTCTTTTCATGCCTTCTTTTTAGATTAATTTTTTAAATCATTCCATTTTATTTTTACTATTGCTTTATTAACTTTTTTGTCCTAGTAGTTGCTTTGGGCGTTCCAGTATACATCTTTAAATTTCACAGCCTACCTTCATATAATATGCCACTTCATGTATAATGCAAGAATCTTTTACAACAGTATACTTTCATTTTGCCCTCTCATACCTCATGCTGTTTCTGTCATATATTTTATTTAGGCTGTAAATCTCACAATATGCTGCTATAACTTTTGCTTTAAATTGGCAAAAATGTCTTTTATTGTTACTCAGATATACCAAATATATCATTTCTATGCTCTTCATTTCTTTTGTGTAGATCCAGATTTCTATCTGGTATCATTTTCCTTCTGCCTAAAAAACTTTCTTTAACATTTCTCATAGGATAGATCTGCTGGTGATGAATTCTGTAAGCTTTTATTTTGCCTTCAACTTAGAAAGAGACTTCTCTGGGTAAAAAATTCTAGATTGACACTTTATTCTTTCAGTACTGCAGTAATGTCTCTGCATTATCTTTCATCATGTGTAATTATAAATCTGGTGTCATTCTTATCTTTATTCCTTTAAACATGTCTTTTGTTTTCTGACTTTTTATTCTCTTTCCATTGCTTTTTAGCAAGTTTATTATAATACTCCCTGGAATAATTTTCTTTATGTTTATTTTGGTTAGGGATTGTTGAGCTTTTTGGATCTGTGGATTTATAGTTTTTATTAAGTTGGGAACTTTTTCTGCTGTTATTTCTCCAAATATTTTTTCTGTTCTCTCTCTGCTCTTCTGGGACTACAGTTATAACTATGTTTGGTTGCTTGAATGTGTCCCACAAGCTACTGATGCTGTGTTCCTTTTTATTTTTTCAGTTTTTTCCCTGTCTCATTTTTAATAATTTTTATTACTATGTCTTCCAGTATTAATCTTTTCTTTTGCAGTGTTTAATCTGTTAATCTCACCCAATATATTTTTCATTTCAGATACTATATTTTTCATCTTCAAAAGTTCCATTTGGGTCTTGTTTATGTCTCCAGTTTATCTCCCCATCATGATAATATTTTCTTCTGCTTCCTTGAACTTCTAGAACTTGTTATAATAGGTATTTTTATAACCTTATGTTCTAGTTCCATCATCTGTCATTTCTGTGTGTCTTTCTGTTGGTTTATTTTTCTCTTGGTTATGTGAGTCACTTGCCCAGCTTCTTTGCATTGCTTGTATTTTTTTTTTTTTTTTAATTGGAGCTGGGTATTGTGAATTTTATGTATTTGGTTGCTGTGGGTTTTGTTGTATTCCTCTAGATAGTGTTGAGTTTGTTTTTTAAGTGCATAAATTACTTGGAATCAGCTTGACCCTTTGGAAGGGCTGGTCCAAAGCAGTCTTGATAGGGATGATTTGGCCCCACTACTAAGGCAATATTTTTTTTGAGGATTCTACCCAATGCCTTGTGTACTATGAGATCTTTCCATGCTGACTGGTGGGACTACAAACTGTCCCAGTCCTGAAAAAACCCTGGGGACTTCGGCTCACTCATTTGCAATGTTTCTTTTCAGACTCAGGTTGTTTCCTCTCACAGGTTTATATGGCCAAAGACTCAAGGAGACCACTCTGGAGACCTTCACATCTCTTTGTGTAGTTCCCACCTCACTAGTATTTGGCTGCATAAATTATAGTTATCTTTGCCACCTCGAACTCCAAGCTGTGTCTTGTCCAACTCAGCAAGATTGCTGGGCTCAGTTTTGGGTTCCCCCTCCCTTGCTATGGCCTAGAAACCACCTCCACAGAGTAAGCTGGTATCAACCTAGGGCTTACCTTATTTATTTTCTTTTTCTTGGGGATCTCAGTCTTGTGTTGCCTGTTTTTCATCGTCTAAAGCCATCATTTCATCTTTTTGTCCAGTTTGCTGGTTGTTTTTAAGTGGAAAGGGAAATCTTGCCTGTTAGCCTATCTTGGTTGGAAGAAGAACTCAAACCTCATTTCTTTCCCCCTCAAATCTTTTTTTTTTCCTATTAGAAAAGTGAACTCCTGGAGGTAAAAACTCAACCAGCAGTGAACCTTTTAAAAATCACACTTTAATGAAAGTTGAGCTTTATGATATAATTTTAATATCCTGAATATTATATTGCAACTAACAATGGTGGTATATATTAATTATTCTAAATTCTGCGTTAATATGCCTGGAAAGAAACTACAGTACAACACCAGAAAATGATAAAATAGCCCCTTTAACAGCTCTCTACCAAAATTGCAGCCCCAAGAAATGATCAGCCGATCATTTCTTTCTTTCCCTTTGAAACTTGTAGCCAATTTAAAATAGTACTTGGCTATAAAGTTGTGTTATTTTTCTCCTAATTTATCTTTGACTTGAACTTACTTATAGTTGAAAAGGATCCTCAGAAGTCATCTGGTCCAGGCCTATCAATGTAGGATGATGAGATTGAGAGCCAGCGAGGGGGGGCAGCACCAGGGCCTGCATCTGCCCTTGACGTCCAGGCCAGTGTCCTTCACAGAGCCACATTGCCTTTCCCTCCACAAAGCTCTCCTCCCCCTGTAGAATCTTGCTAGAAAAAGACGGTGGGATATACACAAGGGCCAACATGATCATTTCTCTTCTACAGTTGGAATTTTGCCTCAGTATTTTTATGCATAGGGTTTTTGGCCCTCAATGTAAATTTCATTATATAAACAAGTATTGTTGTATGGATTCTTTTAAATAAAGCAGCCACTTTTCCTTGCTTCCTTTTTAAAAAAGGACCTAGTGAGAACAAGATTAGGTGAAGAGAATAGACTAAAATACTATATAATTTTTCATTGATCTGAGACTAGTTATAAGTGTCAGTCCATTGGATATTTTACCTTCTCTGTGATGGAGACAAGCTTGCTGGTTCAAAGGTTGTGCAGAGGCTGGCGCGTGGCATTTGGAGGAGGGTGTGTGTGGGGTTGAGTGGGGCGCTGATCAGCAGCATTGAGGGTCAGGTGAGAGCAGAGACCGTGGATTTGCAGTGCTGTTGTTCTCCACAGAGCAGGATGTGTTTCCAGCATTACAGTCCTGCCTTGATGCAGGAACGGACAGATTTAGAGTGAGAAGTTTGAGAGGAGCCCTGGTGGAGTGATCGAGGTGAACCAGACAGGATCAAGAAGGAAGCAAAGTTAGGAGAAGCTGCTAGAGAGGAAGAGAAAGGGAGGCCTTTCAGGAAAAGGGGAACGAGTGAAAGGGAAGATGGGAGGAGGCACTGGAGAGGTCACCTTTTCACTTCTTGAAATAAAACCTTAAAGAAGTTGCATGAAGAGTCTTGTAGAGGCAGAACGCTCCAGTGGGAATGGCTTTTACTGAGAGGTAATCTTGTGGCAGGTTAGAGAGCAAGTCTGTCAGCCCTTCCATGTACTCTCTTTCCCAGCAGAACAGGCCGACTGCTCTTCTCCAGTGTTTCTGAGGCCATGTTTCAGGAAACTGTAAGCAACCACACAGGTTCAAACTGGTACACTGTCCTCCTCTCAGTACCACAATGGCCAAACCAGAAATGATTATGGATATTACTCATAGAATTCACCAAGGAAAATTTTGCTAGGTCCTGTGTTCAACAACCCCTGTTATCAGAGAAATTTTGTCTTGAAGCTTAACCTAAATCTCCTGCAATCATTTGGATTCACTTCCTCTTCTGATTTGAGTCAGCCTTTCATTTGTTAGTTGATGTATTCATCCAATTTCCTTCTCCACACAACGCCACCGCCCAAACGTGTGTCCACGTGCACACTCACGCACTCCCCTCACACTTTCCCTCATACTTCATTGTCAATTACAAAGAAAACAGAAGGTAGACCTGGGTCATAGTAAGAATAAGAATATCATGGAGTCATCTAAGCCCACATCTATTACACTGAAAATCTTAGTTTTATCCTTAAGATTCCTCTTTAGTTGTTGCAGAGCGAGGCAAATTTGCTCAGTAGTTATTGGTAGAGCCTACTAGCCTGTGTGTTTCTTCATATCGAAATCTCTCTTCCCTCCTTACTTCTGAGGGAAGCAGCCTGGTAGGCAGTGAAGAGCTCCAGCTTGGAATCAACTTCCTAGCTCAAGTTCCAGCTCTACCGTTTGTTGACTGTATTTAACTCCTTGTGCCTCAGTTTCCTTATTTATAAATTGGGGATTATAGTAATCCCTGTTTACTAATAGAGGTGAAATAAGTTTAAGTGTAAGGCACTTAGAACAGTTTCTAACTTGAAGTAAGTTCTCAGGAAAAGTTAACCATAGAATTAGAAATAATTGTTGAATTCTTCACTGATATTACTTAGGTGTCTGCAGATGTCATTTCAAATAATGACATTTTTTGAGAGTAGTGCTTACAGTAGTAGAATCAGATTGTACCAAATAAAATAATAATGAACTCCTGTGCCAGTTGGCAGATGTTTTCCTTTTGTTTTAAAGAAAGTGTCAAGAATTGAGCTTAATCGATTGCCTTGCAAACATTGTTTTCTCTAAACTAATGTTAGCTAAGTTCTAAGAGCATAAACTCCCATTCAAAAAATTGTTTTGCTATATTTTTGGTTTCATAAACTGAGCCACAATATTTAAGATATGAGCTCTTTACAGCCCTCTATTTTTATCTTTTGTTTACTTAGGTAGCTGGGTTAAGGAGGACTGCATTTTCTCTATGTCTGTTTTTCCTGTGGCCTCAATTGGAACACCATGACACATGTAATAGGTCTTCGCTTTTAAGGCCTTTTGATTTCATGTACCAATTTCTGACTTCACCATTTATGTTTGGAATTGTGATTGCCTGTATATTATTTCTTGATTCCAGCTAGTCTCTCTTGAAAATCTTCTGGGTTTTTATTTTTCCTGTTGAATTTTTTTCTTTGTAATTTTAATAATTCAGGGTTCCTCTTTTTCATATGTAAGTCTTAAGCTGTAAAGTTTGGTATAAATTGGAAATACATCTTTTGAAATAGTTAGAGGCCTTTGATTTAACAGATCTGGATACTCAGATGTTTAAAGGTCATTTTTGTAATATATTTATATTTACATGTTTACAGTTAACTATTTTGTTTCAGTTGTTAGGTCATTTGTGTCATCTAAGAAAAAAATGCTTAACTGTCACCTCTTAACAGGAGGACCTGTACAGAAACAGTATTATGTAAACAAAGGCACTGGTTTTTTATTTCATACTAGAACTCTAAATCAGATTTTAATAAAATTTCACTGTTCTTTACACTAGCTGTTATTAGTCTTTAGCTTACGGAGTATATTTATTCCATTTATAAAACATAAAGTAGAATATTTAGAGTAGGATCCTTTGGTTTTACAGCTGTACTATATCATTCTGTAACTTCTATTTTTAATCTACATTAAGGAAGACCACAAAGTAGAATCTAGTTGTATATTGTGGGGGATTGATATGTCTTTCATGTATAGAGCCTGTTCAGTTCGTATTACTATTTGGAAAATGACACAAAATTCTTTTTATCTTAGTAAATTAAAGTTTATGAAATACATACACATTTTGGGTCAAGAGGTGGGTAGGGAGAGATGTTTTCATTTCCTTCTCCTTTAACCTTGATGGGCCTTCTGGGGATGCTGGTTGGCTCTTGGCAGGCTCTCAAGGTACCTTCTGTCTGATTCTGACCTTGGGATGCAGGAATCTATTGGTCTGCCCCTTGCTCCTTGGTGCTCCATGAGCAGAGGGTCACAGGATTGGTGCTGACAGTGTACAATTTTAATTTCTTACAAAGAGCTTTTGGATGTCTTCACTGTACTCCTTGAATTTGTTATGGTGATTTTTTTTTAAAATGCCTATAAAGTCGATGGCTGCCTGATAGCATCCTGGGAGATTCATTTCACTTTTAATTGGGAACTCTTTTGCAGAGAATGTCATTAGGATCATTGTTGTAGAGAACCCCCTGCGAGTTTCTCCAATTTTGATGTTTATTAGATGTTTGCTGTGGGAGCTCTCGACTCTTGTTCCCGGGAATTTTGAGTGTTTCCAGTCATGGTCATTTGCACATAGCCACAAGTCCACTCACAGGCAATGTTGGTTATCAGTGAGATGCCACTGTTCAGATTGTGAGTGCATCCATAATATCTTTCTCTTATTTGCTAGGCCGAAGATGGTGTTAGTGATTGAGAGCTGCTGGCTGGCACCCTTGCAGAGCAGGAGTAAGTGAGTGCTGTTCAGCTTTCCAGTCCTGTGAGTCTGATGCCTTTCCTCCATGTTTTGGCATCACTGCCAAACATATGCATTGAAATCCTTCATGATCATCAGTTTGTCAGATGATTATATTGTTGCAAAGAGTCTGTCCAGGTCTTTTGTATCTTTTTTTTCTTTTTTGTCACCTTAGTGTATGTCCATTGTGACGGGGACGTAGGCATTGATGATGATGATGGAAGAAGGCACAATATATATCACAACAAGACTAGAGATTTGGGGTTTAGTGAATGATTACAAACTCGGCAAAGGGAAAACTTTTCCAGAGCGCCAGTGTCGTCAGCCCAGTGCTGCATGAGCTGTTGTTCAACAAATGGACTTTGGCCCAGTCCTGTGGTGCCGCGTGTGTTTCTCAACAGTTTACTCGTTTATCTTGTGGATTGCTTCATAGTATGGTGTGCTGTTGCCATCTGCCACACCTGTGTTACAGGGTAAGAGGAAGTTTTGCATTTGCTTGCACGGTGCATCACAGAAGTGTAAGCCCTTGAAACACAACAAATCAATGCAGTTTGGCTGGCAAAAGGCAGGCAGTCTCTAGATGACCTCTTCTCCTGTCCTCTTCTCCATTGGGAGTGCGTACTGCAGCCCTGAGCAGGACAATACATATGGCCAAGGGGCAGGCAGAGAACCCTGTGGAAAGGAGGTCCCACCTGTTTGCATAGAACTGTGGAACTGAGATACACCTGCCCTCATCAGAATTAAGTTATGTGACCTCTGAAAGAAGATTGATGCGGAGCCATCTGACCTGGTCTATTCATGGACAGTCGTTACACTTCACAACCTAGACCAAAAGGCCAGATCTATTGCACATCTTCCTTAGGCAACAAGTTTCCTTATCTTCATCTACCTTGATTGTTGTTGTTAAGTGAGGCCCTTACATTTGCTGTATAAAGTCCCAATTCAGGGTCATGGCTAGAAATGGTGTGCTAAAGAGTACCTCACTGTTAAGAGTCCTTGCAGTGATGATTTATTTTATCAGGAGGTATATATGGCTGCATATGTGGCTTAAGGTGGTGGTCACAGCATCATCCCTTAATTTGAACATTTAGATTCCACTCCACTGGACTAGCCAGGCACTTTCTCCCTTTGTAGAAAAATACTTTTACAAATTTCCACTGTAGTTAAGATACCATATGAAAACTAGCTTTGGATATGTAAGGTACGCTTATGGTCCCAGGCCCTCTATTCCTTTCCATGGAAACTGACCACTTGTAGTTCTGGAATGGAAGCATATAAGAAGGACGGGAATGAGAAATTAGGATCCTTAATTGCAAATGTAAGTGGAATGAGCTTACCCTGCTCATATTTAGGTTTATGTTCTTATCTTTTTTCTGGTGTCCTTACGGAATGTTGTCTTTCACTTGGTTACTAGTTAGGTGTATTCTACTAGGAAATTTACATCTTAGAAATCTATCTATCCATCTGTCTATTGAAGGACTGTATTGATAGACTTCCTGCCTTCCACCAGAGTGGGTAGATGAATATATCCTTCGATTTAGAGAGACACTTCAGAGCCCCAGCATTTGGTATGAGCTGAAGTTAATTCCAGCATGTTTAGGTTCAAGAAAAATATTTATCAATGAAATCAAATTGTTGAAAAAAATATTTTTATTAAGGAAACCTGATTCCTAATCATAGGCATCAAAACCTTTAAGCTCCGTTAAGTTATGTTAAAGGCTTTATGGTCAACAATTAGGATTTTGATAATTATCATAAATGTCAAACATGCAAGTGATTGACTTACAAGTTTTTATTAATCCCATGAAAAGACTGTAGAAACTGCTACAACATAACTAATTGATTTTGCGTTAGGGTGATCATTCAGTTGACATAAATCTTTCTCACAGTAAATTTATATAATATCGCAATGCAGAAGCCTTCCATTGTGTTTGACTACCTCCCCTCCCCAACCTTAGTGTGGATGCAGGGTCTTTAAGGTGTATGATAAATGAGCTGTTTACTAATTTCCTGTTGAAGTGAGTACACATTTGCAATTATTGGAATTTATTATTTGGGGGCATCTGGCTCATCCTTGTTTTTGTTTGTTAAACAGGAAAAGGACCAGCGCAGCCTAGACATAAACACTGCCAAGTGCATGTTGGGACTGTTATTAGGAAAAATCTGGCCCCTTTTTCCAGTTTTTCACCAATTCTTAGAGGTACCAAATTGTTGTTTTATGAAATGTATGTTTGCTTGCTTAGAACTACCAAATAATTTTATTTACCCATTGTATGTAATTTTTTGTTTGTTGTACTTTTCTGTCTATGTGGGAATTATGGTGACATAATTGCTGTCAGTCAGCAACTACCTATCTTCTTGGAGTGCATCTGTGTATGCGTTTAATGTTGTGTTGCTTCATTCCACATTAAAAATGCATCCAAAACAGCCACAGCTCTGTCCTTTTCTCTCTTTTCTCATCCCCATTTTAAAGCTTCACTTTTGTTTATATTTTCTGTTCTTTGTAACAATAGAAAAAGAAGATTTACTTTCTTTTGACTTTAGATGAACTTCCACTTTTATTAAGCAGAGGTTTAAAAGACAGTCATCTGCCTTCTTACCAAAATTAGTTTATAATCTGTTCTTATCTACTCTTATCACCAAGTAACTTGAGGACCTTAGATCAATCTAAGTATTAGGCAAACTGACAATATCTCCTTCAGTTTAAGTTGTCTTCAGATCAGTATCAAAACAGTCCAGCACTTTATTCCATCATTGTTTGTGGGCTTTAAGTATTAATGATCAGAAATTCTGAGCTACTGGTTTTGTTGAAATGTCATTTTGTGGGACCTGGAAGTATATGGGATACAAGTTTGAGTTACTTGGGTTGTCATATATGGCATCCTCCTTTCCCTCCCACCCCAAGCCCTTCTAAAAACGGTCCTTTGTTTGCAAGGATGAGGGTGTTGGGTCTTTGAGAAAATGCTGGGCTGTATGATGACTCTGGCTTCACTCTTGAATAATCTTTCTCACAACTTACTTTATGTAATAGTCCAGAAAATTTTAATATCTGATAGGATTCTTTGAGAACTGTTATTAAAATTTTCTTTTAACATTACTAACTGGGACTCCTCAAAAATTTAAAAACTTGTTTTACGTAAGTATCTGTTTACCCAGTAGTCCATGTCGACATATAATCTGTTCTGATTTCTCTGGCAATCCGTTGAGATGAGTTATCATTATTTGGAAAAATAAATAGAAATAGTTTCCTGTTCTCAGAGAGTTTAGCTGGATTTGCACCTGCGTGTAAAGAGTCTTAAGCTGGAAGACCTGGCCTGGAGGAAATCTGACTTTGCATAATTCCAGGTGCATCATCAACTGTTTCAGAACTGGTTTTTGCTTTTACTTGCTTAGAAACTTAAACTTATAGTCTGTGCTTTGTTCTCTTATATTAGTCTGCATTTTTCTTTAAAAAAGACAGTATTCCTCTCATTTCAGCTTTTCTTGTGTTTGCATCCTCAAAACCATTGGCCCAAATCTCTTTGCTTTTTATGTACTTGTATTGTTTTACTATGTTTCTGATTTTAGTGGGGAGGATTTAAAAATCATTGGTTCTGGATTTTATTTATGAATCTTTGTACAGGGATACTGTATTTTTAAATAGATACATGGCAAAGTTCTTGTCTAAGAGGAATAGAAAAACTATTTCACAGCTATTCTAGTTTCTTTTATGATCAGATTCCAGTTTTGAATTATTAGAACAGTAATTTTTTTCTGTGACAAGAATACCTAGTTTTGAGACCACTTGCAGCACTTACTGGATCTCATCAAGTAACCTGCTGCTGCGTGTGCTTTAAGCCAAAGGCTTGGCTATCGGCAGTGCTGGTTATGTCAGGGGTTATATTAATGGGACCTACTCTTTATTTAGCACTTACTTTGTGCCAAGCACTGAATGAAGTGTTTCACATAAATTAGTAAATCATCTCTTTTAATTCTTACAATATCTTTATGAAGTAGATATTATCCCCATTTTATATAAAACAGCTTTTGCAGTTTAGAATTTTCACTTCTGGGGATGTATAATCATGTTATTTTGATGTGCTTTCCATTTTGTATTGAGACCCTATAATATTTTTGTAATGACAATTGTCATCTTAAATTCAACTCTTACTCTCCCTCACCATCCTCCTAGATTGGTGCTTAACAAACCTCAAATGCAAAGAGTTAACCTTACATGAACTTAAATGTTGATTCATAGAGCAATTGAAACCGTCCCATTTTTTCAAGTGTCAGTAATTCATATTACTTTTCCCTCCATCAGCAATCAAAATACAAAGTTATTAATAAAGACCAGTGGTGCAATGTCCTAGAGTTTAGCAGAACGATTAATCTTGACCTCAGCAACTATGATGAAGATGGAGCATGTAAGTACTGCCACTACCCTTCTGCCATTCATGTACCTTTCTATATCCTCTTCATTGGGAAAAGCCTCGGCTACATCATTATTATTATTATTATTATTATTATTACTACTACTACTACTACTACTACTACTACTACTACTACTACTACTACTGTTTCTCTCTTTCACTCCAGGGCCAGTTTTGTTGGACGAGTTTGTGGAATGGTATAAAGACAAACAGATGTCCTAGGACTTTATGCATAGCAGCGAGAGAGTCACTGTTACCACAGTTATGTCACCCATTAGCCATAAATTGCTGTTTGTATCAAAGCGCATGCTGCTTTTCTTGCACTGTTTCCCTTTCGCAGGAACATGTTGGTGTTTGCTATTGAATTGGCCAGCTCTGCTTGCTGTGTGGCATTGTTCTCTTCGAAGGCTGCTTTGCAGTTTGTATTTACACTACAGATTGGTGAATTTGCCAATGTCCTCACTGTGATTATGTGTATATTGCTGTTTAAATTTTGTATATGTGTATAAAAGGAAAAACCTTCACCTAGAGATTATTTCTGAAAAATGTATTGTAAAAATAATTTTGTGGCATTTCTAGTCCCTTTTTTGAATGAACCAATTATACTTTATTTGGTCTCCTATGTAGCATATCAGAAAACACGACAAAACTGTTACCATGAACAAACATTGCCAGAATTAACCTTACTATTTAAGAGGCCAACTTCTGGAAGGAGGTAAGAGTCATAACTTTTCAGAGGCATATGCCAAATATCATTTGGTATATTTAACAATATTAGTGTTCTAAAATGATGAAAGTTATAATTATTTGAACATATAGATATGTAACATGCCACAAATTATTTCCACCACACGAGGTATATAAGTTGTTTATTTTTTAGTGTTAAAACTATAGTAGCTTGAATGTAGGTACCAATGAACAAACTCAAATTGCACCTCTTTTCTTAAAAGAATGGGATTTAAACTCTTGTAAACATTCTTTAACTTTTTTGTTCGTTTGTTTTCTTTTTTTCCTTTTGCATTCTTCTAGCCAGTGATTGATCTGCTAATGCTTTCTTTGCCACTCTAAGTAAAATTTATTTTGCCTCCTCAATGAAAACCTCATGGTTTTGCTGGCTATTTATAACTGCATCACACTTCTAGTTGTGGCTTGAATTTTCAATTAAGCTTTTTAAAATTTGGTGTGTAATTTTCCAGCCTTTTGAGAAAACAAGCATACTATAAGTGAGAGCTGTTTTGTTTTCTGTTTTGTTTTCCTTGTTTGTTTGTTTCATGCTAGGCTTTTCCTGGCAGCATGTCCATTGCAGGCAGTGGACAAGAAACCACCAGCATTGAGCTAACCCAGTACATGCTAGGACCTGTCCTAGAGGGGCCACTTTTCATTACCTGAGTTATTTGTACAGAAGGGTGATGGCCATTATTTTTGTGGATGAGGAAACAAGAATAAACAGAATGGTAGTTTTAGGTTTGTATTTTATGTCTTTTTTTTTTTTTTTTTTTGCCATTCTTGAGGAAATATAGAGATGACATTTTCACCCCAACTATCTGGTGCTATTGAATGACTAATTCAGTCCCTAAAGTTCTGTGAAAACACAAAAGTCTAATGATTTGAGTGAGTGGTGCATTTGAAGAAGTAAATGCTGTCGTCAGCAAGATCCGTGATTTAAGCATGTGATGATTGGAAAAGGTTTGGGTTATTTGGAAGTCTGGCTAAAAATTCTTGTGGGTGACATGTGATCCTTTAAATGGCATTAAGTGAATAAAGCACACAGACAATGCTACTCTTGACCACTATTTTACCATTTCTTTGCAAACAGTGTTCACATTTTCATATTTTTTCCCTAACTAACCCACCAAAGAAAGAAATTTTGTATGTATATACAGTGCGTGTGTGTATACAAAATAATGATATAGTAGAATGCAACGACTTTCTTTTTCTACCAAATGAAAGGTTTTATTTGCTGTGAAATAAACCAGAAGTTTAAAAAACCCTGTAGTGATTAAGCATACTTAACCACTCCTTGTTTGCAGATTCACTTTCAACCTTAAAAATTAATACCAGTTTGCATAAACCAATATCTGAAAAGAATAGAACATGTTGATGGCAAGCAACAGCTATTAAAACTGATGTGATGGATGCATTTGTTTTGCAGTGGTGGCTGGCCTAGGCAGATTTGGATCTGTGAATTGATTCATTTTCAAAATCATTCCATAAAGTTAAAAAATTACACTTTAAAGGCAACAGGTCATACAGTTCTTTAAATTTGATCAACTGTAGCTTTATTTAAAGCAAATGTAAATCATAGATGGAGTTATTTTAAACATTATGCTAGAATATAGATTTTTTTTTAAATGCTAATAAGCACAGTTAATTCTAAAATGAGAGGATTGTTACAGGAGGGAGATGTTACAGTTACTCCACAATCAACATGTTGATGGTAGGGAAAAAACTGTGTAAAAACTATTGCATTATGTATGATAAGAAAGTAAGTATTCCAAAGGGATAATCTTGCATATTAAGAAAGCTCCAAATAATCTTTAAATTGCCTTGAAAAATAAACCTCTGTGACCGCAGAGTGGCAGAGTGCTTACCCTTGGTTTTCTTGATTTTATATAGTTATTTCTAAGGGGAGAAAAAGGGGTCAGAGTAATACATTTTCTTAACAACCTCTCTTAAGTTGCACAAAATTGAACAATCATCAATAACTTATTTACTGGCTACTGTTGAATAAATTAGGGTGCCTTCATCTGGGTTTTCTTTAGTACCTAAGTCTACAAACCTTTCTCTTTTTCTATTGTGTTTTGAACTCCACATTGCAATACTCTGTTGTCATGGAATACAACCTTTAGATGTTTGCTGCTGAAGTAGGTCAGAAATTTTATTACTTGATTTGCCCCAAACATCCACTGTAATGTTACATGCACCTTTTTTGAAGCATGAACTCTGAATTACGTTTTTATAAATCTGACTAGACAAACCTAGATTCTGGTTTCACAATAGATTTATTTTGTCTCTCACTCTCCATTTTAACAGTGCTTTTGAAGTTTATACAGAAAGCTTTAAAAGTTAGTTTGTGTCCTTAGTTTTTATTATTACAACTGCTAAAATACCTCTGTAAGCCTTATCCTTTATTCCTTCATATGTTGTATAATAAATGTATACATTTCGTTGACCAACTAAAATGTTGGGTGTCTGTAAATGAGACCAAAACGTGGGTTGCTTTTTTCATAAAATAATTTCTATTGGGGGTTACTGTTCAATGGCAGCAGGTAACCTATAACTGTGAATGCTTCATGTCGTCGGTATTTGCATTACATTCATAAAAGTGTGCAAGTCCTGTGACTCCCAGCTTATGCCACCTAACTTGAGTAAAGCAAACTGGTTTTAGGTTTCAATGAAATTGATGTAAAATGATATCCCATAAATAAAAAGTATTTGTGTTTGGTTTCAGAACAGATGTGTAAATTTTTTCTTCTCTTCTGACTTTCTCTTCAAAAACCATTTAAGGTAGTCTTTAAAGCATTTTTCATCCTTTTTTGTTTGTTTTTTCCAATTTTCTATTGAAAATTTCCAAAGCTACAATAATATAATGAACATCTGTGTACCTGTGACTTAGATTTTTCAGTTGTTAACATTTTACCGTATTTCCTGCCTTACTCTTGTGCTATACATGTGTGTGTACTTCTCACTTTCTGTAAATAGATTCTGAGAATAAATTACATTATGACACTTCACACCTGATATTTTGGAATAAGGGCATTCTCCTATGATGCATGATACAATGATACAGTGATCACGCTCAAGAAGTTTAATGGTGGTACAATACTATAATAAACTGTGCAGATTTAAATATCCCCATTTGTACCAGTCATGGTCTTGATAGCTGTTATCTTTTTAATCCAGGGATAAGCATTGTATTTAGTTGTTACACCTCTTTAGTCTCTTCCAATCTAGAAACAGTATTTTAAATGTTTTGATTAAAGATAGTGCAGTCACTCCTCAGCCAAATCGTGATTTTTTAAAAACCCACCGTGTTTTGTATATTTTTACACATTGAGCTAAGAAGAATTAAGCACATACTGTGGGCCACAAGCCAGGCAGGAATGACCACTTTTACTGCCCTCAAGGCTGCCACCCAATTGATCTGTATGTGTGTATTAGCCCTGGCTACCCTTTTCTAAAATTGTCTTACACTATACTAGAATGTAAGCTTTCTGAGGGAGGACCTCTGGCCATGTAGTAGATGGCCAGAAAATGGAAGGAAGCAGATAACAGAATTTCCTCTCTGGGCAAAGAATTGTCAGGACCTAAGAAACATGTAAAGATTAGAAAATCCAAGAATAAATCGAGGATGATTTTTATTTTTATAAGCTTGAAAGCAAGAGAGAGGAAGTAGAAAATAAGATTCCTTAGAATCCAGGTGCACACTGTTAAAATTGTCAATGTGGATGATTCTTTAAACCATAATTTGGGCCAAAAGCTGAGCATCACGCCAAGAAAATACCTCTGCTTCTAGACATCAAGAGAGGTGGAGATAAAGGAAAAAGCTTAATGCCAAATTGATAGCAGTGAGAGGCAACAAACCTTAGGACAGGGAATTCTTAACTTGTGGCAGAGCAAACAGTAGAAACTCATGAGACATGTTATCCAGTAATAGAAAATAGGAACATGAGATTTATTCCACTGGACAGTACTAGGACTCTACATGTATATTCATGGGAATTGAAATAAAGTTCTCCGGTGTAATTGGAACAAGATAGACTGAGGAGAGAGTAAGCCACGAATGCTGGCTCAAGACAAAAAACCCAGCAGAGATGAATTGCAGACATACCCATGACGGAAAAACTTACACAAGATCACTCTAAAGGAAAGACATTGTTAAGCCCTTTGAAATGATGGGGTGGAGAGGAAAGTGAACTGAAAAAATGAAAAACACCCACAGGAAGAAATCGAAGACGATTGGCTCAACCCCAGGGCTACCGAAGTGAGGAAGAAAGTTGGCTGTTTGCAGACAGTGACTTTCTTAATTTGTTGAGCATACATGAAGGCAGGACATGCTTTTTCTATGGTCACTGGTTGCATCAAATAGAAATGAGTTATTGGAATGTTACCTCCAAATCCTTACATGAAGAGTAAGCAAAAGATGAAAGCTTTTGATTCCTTTACAAAAGAATTGCTTTTGGGACTTTACTATAGCTAGAAAAAAAAAAAAACCTATCACGCGAGGAAGTAACACATCAAGCTTTCTGGCCCGGTAAGGCAGAAGGTAATTCAAAATCGGCATGTTCACCACTTTTGGCACGTTCAGCAGAAAAATGTTTAGCTTTTTCTCTGCCAGAATTTGTTCCTAGCATTTATTTCCAGTTGCCTTAACAAAAAATAAAATCATCCCATGTATATAAGTACTTGCTTAGAAATCATGGTGAATTAGTACGTAGGCTATGCCGAGAATAATAATTGGAAACTGAAAAACAAAGATTGACTATAGTAATTAAATGGAAACTTTAAAAACCATCATTTAAAATGTGAATCTCTTCTCCAATAAGTGTATTCGGTCCTTTGAAAGAAATTCCTTTGCAATCACTCTCTGAAGAATATAGATTGTAAAGAATCCTGGCTGTGAGAAAGGAAGCTGAAAAGGGTTTGTTTTTCCCTCTGACACTTTGCAGCAGAGACATCTCAGAATTGCCTAAGTGTGAATATCTAAAATTACAAACTAGTGTTCTCTAGAAATCTTAGGATACATGTGTGATGGTATAGAAAGCTACAGCTGTACTCATTACCAGTGAAATAATTCATGAAAAAGTTTTGGGCCAACTTTCAATAGCATGTTGAAAGTCATTGCATTTTCTTTGTCTCTACTTGCTTATTGTTCATTTTAGCTTCATTACCTGTAGTGACTTCTATGTATCCCATTGTAAGAGTAGGGCCTGGACAAGGTTTGTAATCCTATCACATTTCCAAAATTATTGAATAAAGTAATAGATGCCTTCTAGCAACCTGTTCTGTGTGTCTGTGTTCTGTGTGTCTCAAAGTGCTCATAAATCCTCCAAGTCCTTATTTTGCCTACATCAGGTTTTCAGATTCTCAATATAATCATTGTATCAACAAACTTTAATTGTGTGTTAGGCAGAATTCCTATGTGAAATTGGTAACAGAGGCATTAAAGTTTACAAGAGTGCATAGAGGAAACTGGAGTAAAAAATCAAGAGACTGAAGAATTAGGAAAGACCTATGAATGGGAGGCCTTATGCCCACTGAGTGTCAGTGCCTTTAGACACTTAGAAATGGTAGACCAGAAACACCAACTGGGCTAGAGCTGAGAGTTCCTTTTGGAGAGTATGGTATAATAGGGAGAGATCAGGAATCGGTGTGATGCCACATTGCATACTCATGGATCTGGTTTTGTTGGTGCTCCAACACCTGGATGGGTCAGCAAGCTCTAATGGATTTTAGAGATGTAGTCAAGAAGACCAGTTGGTTGCTTATTGACATCATTTAGCTCCTTTGAGAAAAAGTGTCCAGCCAGTGTGCTTTATACTGACCTCCTTCAACACCTTTCAACACTTAGGTGAAGTATGTAGAGGAACCTGAAGTAGAATTTAAGTAACTGGTCTAAAGTCAACATAGCTGGAAAGTTGGAAAGCTGAGGTTGAAGCTAAAGTCCGTCTCCACCCCAGCGCCTTGGGGAGCCCCAAGAAATAAACAAAAGTCTGACAAGAGCTAAGAAGATTGAGTTCTGTAGGTCTGTATGCTGTCTGGCTCATTCAAGGTCTCCTAGTGCCCTTTACAGGAAATGCCCTCTCTCCAACCCAAGGCCCTGGCATCCAGTGAGTTCTAATTTTTTCTCGTTTGCTGGGATGTCATATAAATGGAATCCTATGTTATGTAGCCTTTTGTTTTTGCTTCTTTCACTTGTAATGCTTTTCGGATTTAGCCATGCACCATTGATTCATTGCTTTTTATTGCTGAGCAGTGTTCCATTGAATGGATGTGCTATGAAATGTTGGTGGACATTTGGATTATTTCCAGTTCAGGGCAATTATTAATATTTTTGTGGACATACGCTATTATTTCTCTAGACCATTTTGGGATCAAATAGGATTGCTGGGTCAAAGGATAAGTGTATGTTTAATTTTGTAAGAAATTGCCAAGCCATTTTCCAAAGTCATAACCACTTGGCATTTCTATCAACAATGTATGAAAGTTCTAGTGGCTCCCTATACCCTCATCAGCATTTAGTATTTTCAGTTTTTAAAATTTTAGCCATTCTCATAGGTATGTACTGAATGCTTTCTGACTTGCAAAATACATCAAATACATAGTGATGAGCAAATTAACCCAGGGTTGGTAAGCTCATTTATGGTTTGAGCAAATTCAGTTTTCTATAACAAACATACTCTGCAGATTAACCGAATAAACACAGTATCCTGTGACATGTTTTACAAGGTCTGTAGTAACATGTTTCCCAGCTAATGGTTACAGACAGTCTGTTACTTCAGAGTATAGTAGTTGAGTATTTTGGAATGTTTCTTGCTCCTTTTCAGCTCTTGTGAAGAAGAGCTATAATTTGATAACTAGAGATTGTCCACATAGATTTCAATGTAAATAAGATTTTATATTCACCTATCTGGTCCACTTTGTTCACTGTGTCCTTCTAGCCTTCTCTTCCTCATTGGCTCACTCATACATATTTGGAATTCAAAGGCTGTCACTAAAATTCTTCCCTCTTTAGTTTTGGAAAACTTCTAAGGATAGATCCATTTCGAGAGGCTTATAATTATATTTCACAGTTGACAAAGTGCTTTTTACATAGTCTCATTTTAGTCACACAACCACCCGATGAGGTAGATTTTATTATTTTCATTTAACAAATGAAAACAAAAAAACAAAGGGGTTGCAGAGTTCCAGTGACTTATTCAAATTCACACTTAGTAACTGAAAGAAGTATGCCTGGAGCCTGCATCTTCTAGTTCTGAATCCTATGTGCTTTCTTCCATGCCACCCCAACCCCATGCCCTGTGCTTTTGCAACTTTCCTCTGTGATTAGTGCTAAAAGCCATAGGCCAAGTGAAATGTTGAAGGCCAATTAAGGATGGCCAGGTCTAGCCCTGACATCCTGGAAGCTGCCTTTGGCTCCACTAGGCCCTACTTTGAAAGAGCTTTGGAGGATCTCATTGCTGCTCTGAGGAGACGAAGGGCAACATCACTCAAAGGAGTAGAGGAAATGCACAAGGCAGCCCCCAGTATAGTCTGGCCGAAGCCATCTGGGAGCCAGCACAGAAATCTTGACAGCCAAGTACTCAGCAGGCAGGAAAGCAGAAGGTGAGCCCTGGAGGAACTGACTGTGTGTCAGGCAGAGGGTTAGGGACTAGGGATAATACCTGGTCCCCGCTCTTAAGCTTAGACCCATGGAGGAGCTCTGAATGGTTGTACCCTGTTAAGTCAAGCTTAGACAGGGGATTCAAAGGGTGCTGTGAGGCAAGGTGGGAGGTTGGAGAGTAATAGAACCAATAGTGCTTGCGTGTGTTTGTACCATATGTGTAGGTATGTACCATATGTAGGTAGAGGGTGGGGTTATTAAGGAATTAGCTTATGCAGTCATGGAGGCCGAGAAGTCCCAAAATCTGCAAGCACCCATAAGTTCCAGTTTGAATCTGAAAACCTGAGAACCAGGAGAACTGGATGTAGTTCCAGTTGAAAAGCCAGCAGACTCAAAACCCAAGAAGAGCCAATGTTTCAGACCAAGTTTGGTTGCAGAAAAAGATTCATGTTCCAGCTCAAGCAGTCAGGCAGGAAGGGTTCCCTCTTCCTCTACTCTTTTCTTTTCAAGTCTTAAATTGAGTGGATGAGACCCATCCATATTATTGAGTGCCATCTACTCAAGTCTGCAGATTCAAATGTTAATGTCATTCAGAAACATCCTCACAGATAAACCCAGAAAAATGTTTGGGCAAATGTCTGGGCACTCCATGGCCCAGTCATGTTGAAACACAAAATTAACTATCACAAGTCCACCCTTTGTCAGTTTGGAACCCATACACATCTCCTTAAACCATAAACTCCAAATAAAGACAATAACAATGTCGTAATTTCACCTCACGATAACAACTACCTTGCATACAACTGAAAACACACCAACTCCTTTCCCAGAAGAGAAGATGAGGTATTTGAGTGATATTTACTCTTCTCCATAATATCCCATTACTTAAATAATATGATATAAAATTAATACTTAAATGTTATTATATCAATACATCTATCACAAGGTAAGAGAATAAGAGAAGGAAGAAAACATATAGAGTGTGTTAGGGACTGAATGTTTATGACTCCCCAAAATTCATGTGTTGAAATCCTAATCCCCAATGTGATAATATAAGGCGGTTTGGAAGGCACTATGTCATGAGGGTGGGGTCTGCAGGAATGTGATTAGTGCCCTTACAGAAAGAGACCCCAGAGAGCTCCTCAACCTCTTTCTGCTATGTGAGGATATAAGGACAAGTCAGTAGTCTACAACCTGGAAGAGGGCCCTCACCAGAATCCAGTCAAACTGGTACCATCTCAAACTTTCAGCCTCCAGATCTGTGAGAAATACATTTCTGTTGTTTATGAGGCACCCAGTCTATGGTACCCTGTTACAGCAGCCTGAAGTAAGACTAAAACTGACACAAAGATCCATGACAAGATAGGGAAGAAATACTCATGAGAATTAGTCTTCATTCCTCTTACTAGTCATGTGGTCGTAGGTAGTACTTGTGACTGACTACTTTTTTCCACTACCCATGCTTTATTCCCTTTGCCTTAAGCAAGCACCTTAGCTGGTCATGGTTCTTTACCTGTCAGGGTGACCCAGTCTATTTCTGAGGGGTCTTAGCCACTACTTGGCTAAGTCATCTTGCCTGGATTGAGTTGTACTTTTCCATTGATCTTAATCACAGGACTTAGTAATACTAAGATGCTTTAGGGGATCTCCCATGTTTCAGACATACTCTTCCTTTCCTCCATTCTGGAACAGAAGTATAATTCCTCCTTGGTAGGCAGGATCAGTCACCCTAGCTGACATTGTAACTCCCTTCTTTGCCTGTCGATTCAGAGACATGGGGAATCCAAAGTGGCTCAGTGGCAGTCTTAACTGTCAGTTCAATGGAATCGTTGTTCTCTCTCCTGATGGAAGCATTCCTCCTTTTGGCACAAAGATCTCTAGTACAGCAGAGCAAAGGGCACAGGGACAGGAAGCAAAAATTTTGCTAGTGGATCACTAGTGTGGTAGTGATTTGTGCCACTCCCATTTCCACCCCTTGATTCCTAGGCCAGTGAATCCATGTTATGGAAGAAACAACACCATATATATAGGATGCTGATTCAGAAGATATAACCCTTCTGAAGAAGCTTGCCCCAGTCCTGCAAGGTACTGTGCCCACTTTGTGTCTTCAAAAGGCCACTCCATGATTCTATCAAGACAGCTGCTTCAGGGAGTGAATTCCATGAGCATGAGTTCATTGCTGCACATCTTTGCCTGTGAAATGAGTTCCTTCATCAGAAGCAATGCTGTGTGGAATACCATAACAGTGGATGAGGCAATCTGTAAGTCCATGGATGGTAGTTTTGTTAGAAGTATGCAGGGAAGGCCAATCCAAATCTAGAGTGTCTATTCCACTAAGAACGAAATGGTGTTCTTTTCTTGATGGGAAGTCGTCCAATGTAATCAACCCATGGGCAGGTAGCTGGCTGATCACCCTGGGAATGGTGCCATATCAGGGACTCTCAATGTTGGTCTTTGCTGCTGGCAGAGTGGACACTCAGCAGTGACCATAGCCAGGTCAGCTTTGGTGAGTGAAAGTCCATGTTGCAGAGCCCATGCACAGCCTCCATCCATGCCACCATGGCTACTTCATTCATGAGCCCATTGGCAATGACAGGGGTGACTGAGGAAAGAGGCTGACTAGTCTCAGAACAGTCATCTATCCACTTATTCATGTCCTCCTCTACCAAGGTCACCTTTTGGTAATAGCACACAACTCCCATGTTTTTTCCCCATTCAGAGACATCTAACCACATCCCTCTTCCCCATATTTCCAGGGGAAATAAGTTGGTTGCCAGTTTTCCAATCATGTTCCTTCCAAGTCCCTGACCAGCAAAGCCATTGGCCACAGTCTATGAATCGGTATATCACTGGCTATTGCTCCTTCCAAGCAAAGTGAATAATCAGGTACACTGGTTGGTGTTCTGCCCACTGGGAGGACTTCTGTCCACCACTGTCCTTCAGGGATGTCCCAGAGAGAGGCCATAGTGCTGCAGCTGTCCACTTTCTTGTGGTGTCTGCATATTGTGTGGGATCACCTGTACACCAGTCCTGAATCTTCCTCTGTCAACTGATCATAGGGTACCTCCCCATGAGGCCTTGGGTAGAGGCTGGAAGAGAGAAGGCAGTGTAGCAGGAGTGTGAAGCATGGGCATTTGTCACTTCACGTAACTTACTCGCGCTATCAGGGCCTGCTCAAAGCCAGTCTCCCATATACACCACTTCCATTTGAAGATGGAGTACCTCTGTGTACACTTAACTTTATGGCTTGGTGGGACAGAACACCAAGTTCATGATGGACAGTCCAGGTTTCATGGTAATGTGTTAACCATTCTAGGTTTCCTAAGGCCCACTAGCAGGCCAATAGTGTTTCTTACAAAGGAAGTAGGTGTTGTTGTACCTCTTTCGGTTGCAGGAGATACTAGATGCAAAAACTTATCTTCCACTTTAGGAAGACATCTCAACAAGCCTCACACCACAAGACCCTGAAACATTTCACCAAGATAGAAGTCTCCTAAAATTTTGTTGAATTGTTTTCTGATCTTTGGCACACAGATGTCTTGCCAGTAAGTCTAGAGTAATTGCTACTTCTTGCTCACTAGGTCCAATCAACATAATGTCCTCGATGTAATGGACCAGTGTGATATGCTATAGAAGGGAAAAGTGATGAAGAGCCCTGCAAACTAAATTATGACATAGAGCTGGAGAGTTTACATACCTTGAAGTAGGACAGTGAAGGTGCATTGCTGACTTTGCCCACTGAAAACAAACAACTTCTGGTGGAGATTATTGGCAGGGATGGAGAAAGGAATTTATCAGATCAATAGCTGCATATCAGATACCAGGTCCATGTTTCAGACAGCCAACCAAACAAACTGTTAGAGACCTGCATTAGTCAGGGTTCTCTAGAGGGACAGAACTAATAGGATAGATGTATATAAAAAGGGAAGTTTATTAAGCAGTATTGACTCATACTATCACAAAGTTAAGTCCCACAATAGGCTGTCTGCAAGCTGGGGAGCAAAGAAGTGAGCCCAAGTTCCAAAACCTCAAAAATAGGGAAGCCGATAGTGCAGTCTTCAGTCTGTGGCTGAAGGCCCAAAAGCCCCTGGCAAATCACTGGTATTAAGTCCAAGAGTCCAAAAGCTGAGGAACTTGGAGTCTGATGTTTGAGGGCAGGAAGTATCCAGCACAGGAGAAAGAAGAAGGCTGGAAGTCTCAGCAAGTCTGCTCTTTCCAACTTTTGCCTGCTTTATTCTGGCAGCTGATTAGATGGTGCCTACCCAGATTTAGGATGAGTTTGCCTCTCCCAGTCCACTGACTCAAATGTTAATCTCCTTTGGCAACACCCTCACAGATACACCCAGGAACAATACTTTGCATCCTTCAGTCCAATCAATTTGACACTCAACATTAACCATCACAAGACCTAACTCCCAGAACTGCAACATTAAATGCAGAATCTCTGCCTAGTGGGGCTGTCAATCAGACACCAGAGAATGTGTTTTATGTCACCCCACAAAATGGGCTCACAGGCTCCAGCCCCAAACTTAAATTGACAAATCTAAAAGGCTTTGGACTTTGGATTCCTCTGACCTTGAGGATTTCTTCTTCTGTACAAGCTGCTGACACAACTCCACTTTGGGCATGCCTTCTGAGAAAAAAGGGAGTCCCAGCAAAACCATGTCTACTGGCTCGAATCATCATGTATCCTTGAATATTTGCATATACTTTGCATTGTTTATTAGGTGAAGGGATGGTAAATAAAATGGAAGTTTCCATAGTTAAGTCCCCATTCCCACCAACCTTCAAAATCATTTGTGTTAATTTACTTAAGCAATGAAATCACATCTGGTACAGCAGCTGCAATTGCAATCACCACCTGGTTAAACTTATGATAATCCATTGTTATTCTCCAATATCTATTGATTACTTGACCTCCATAATCCCCTACTGTGACCGGTGAGCCACAGTATATATAGATATTTCGGGTCTTCTGGAATTAGTGTCAGTTCAGAGTCAGAGTCCAGTAGTCCCACAGATGTTTGATTATTTCCTTTTTTTCAATGCAGTTATCCTGGTAAAAGACCATAGCTCTTTTGGGGAAGACTAGGAGATTAATAGTGTAATTTTTTGTTTTGTTTTGGTTTTTGGTTTTTGTTTTTTGAGATGGAGTCTCTATCACCCAGGCTGGAGTGCGGGGCGTGATCTCGGCTCACTGCAACCTCCACCTCTGGGATTCCAGCAATTCTCCTGCCTAAGCCTCCTGAGTAGCTGGGACTACAGGCATGCACCACCATGCCTGGCTAATTTTTTAGTAAACATGGGGTTTCACCATATTGGCCAGGCTGGTCTCAAACTCTGGACCTCATGATCCACCCACCTCGGCCTCCCAAAGTGCTGGGGTTACATGTACATGTGTGAGCCACTGCGCCCAGCCTTAATAGTGTAAATTTTTGACAGTGTACTGGAGTCCTTCCTCAAAGGGATTTAGTGTCGCCTTTATTCAAGGTGTTCTGGGTCTGTCACTAGGGTTAATATTGAATTGTTTCACTCCCTTTTCTACTCTTTGACTCCTGGACCCATGAATCCTAGTTAGCTGAAATCTGGGGGTTGATTGAGTAGCTGTCATTCTCTGTTTTTATGATTCAGGTTAGATTTTTGTTTACCTGACCTGGAAGTTTTCTGCTTATACAGATGAGGTAAGAATTTAGTAGGTTCTTATCTATTTCACTTCTAGGCACACTGTGATCAACTAGTCAATAGCAGAAGTTAGTGAGAGTCAGACTATTCTGATTGCTTCTCTGACTCTGTTGTTCATTATGGTTACCAGGCCCACCTACCTTTAGTCCCTGCCCCACCACTTGGCCCCTGCCTCCCTGGGATCCAATTATTCCCATTGCATTTAGGTTTCCCAATTCAGTGGCTGTAGTTCCCATAGTGAGGTCCCATCTACAGAGAAGAGCAATCACAAACTTTTTCAAGAATGTTAGGCTCCCCACACAAATTCATTTCTCATGTTATTGATGAAAGGTATGATTTCTGAATCCTCCCAGGGTGAATGACTATGTCTTAAGTAACAAATCCATTCTAACATATCAACCTCCCTAAACCTTTGATTCCCTTCCTCTGCATTAAACCAGGGCAGGTAGGACACTTCCAGATTGCTCACTGTGGGCCATCTTTTGGTCCATGTTTCAGATACCCAACCAAACCAATTTTTAGAGCTCCTTCTGACTCCCAGAACTGCAGCATTAAATGCAGAATCTCTGCTTAGTGAAGCTATCTCAGTAAATTTAACCTGATCCTTCTGTTCCTTCCACTTCCTTCTGTTCCTTCCACCATTAACCCACACCTTTTTTTTGTTGTTGTTGCGACAGAGTCTCCCTCTGTTGCTGTTTTGAGACAGAGTCTCCCTCTGTTGCTGAGGCTGGAGTGCAGTGGCGCAAACTCGGCTCACCGCAACTTCCGCCCCCCAGGTTCAAGCGATTTTCTCCTGCCTCAGCCTCCCAAGCAGCTGGGACTACAGGCATGCACCACCAGCCCCAGCCAGTTTTTGTATTTTTAGTAGAGATGGCGTTTCACCATGTTGACCAGGCTGGTCTGAAACTCCTGACCTCAGGTTATCCACCTGCCTCAGCCTCCCAGAGTGCTGGGATTACAGGTGTGAGCCAAGGTGCCTGGCCCCCACACCCTTAATATCCATTCCCACACATTCCCCAGATGTCTAGCTGTATAAATTAGAAAACTGGAGTCGGTTTTTTGGAGTGTAGCTCACATCCTCATGGGTCACATTTTTAAGTCTCCTTTATGGGCCCACTGGGACTTGAGTCTAGTTATAGGTCTAGAAGCAAAGAGGATTGGTAGGGATGGGTCTTGAGGAGACTCAGCATTGTGTTGCATGGCAACTGCCTCAGGAGAGAACATGGTAGTTTCTTCAGTCACTGCAGGGTTTATTTCCTCAGTCAGAGGTGAAAACACCGGTGCCACTGGGGATGGGGAGACTGCCTGTACTGGGGATGAGGAGAAATCTTACACTCCAGAAAAGACTCATCAGAATTTTGATGAGTCTTCAAACTCACTGATGAAACTCAGTGTTCCCAGCTTCATTCATCAAGGTTATCCCACATGTCACTATTCCAATTTGTAGGATCTCATTGTTTCCTAATCCCAATCTACTTTAACGGTAGACACTCTGCAAGGCTGGGAGTTCAACTTGTTATAATTCAGCCAGTTGCAGGATGAGATTCTGCATGTGATTTGATATTTCAATCATCTCAGCCTTGCGGCTACAGAAAATAAGGGTCTCTTTCAGGAAACACACAGAGCCTTCAGATCATTTATATGGCACTTGAGCTGGAATACAAATCCCTGAGCTTTTTTTTTTTTTTAACCACGTTTTCCAGTGTCATTAAGAGCAACCAGCCAACCTTAGCATATTCATTAATTTTTGAAAAATGTTGGAAAGTATCATATACACAATCACCCAGCTTCTTGCTTCTCATAAGCAGTGGATTAGGAGTATCCAGTGCAGGTATCTTGCATATCTCTATTGCCAGATTACAACATGGACAATCAGAGCTTTCTTTACTACTAGAAATATATTCATTAGCATATTTAAATCTAATCACAATAGAGAGCCGATTCTAGAAACTACAGAACCAATTCAGAAAACACTCTTTAAAAAATTCTGTTCCTCTAGACCCACTCCTGGTGCCAAAATCTGTACTACTCAGGATTCTCTAGAGAAACAGAACCAATAGGAGACTATATATATATACACTTTATATATAGTTACAATGTTAGACCATATATATGTACACATATATATGTGTGTATATACATATAGTCTAATATTCCAATCTCCCATATATAAATACATATATTTTATATAGAGAGAGTTATTTTATATATTTTTTTATATATGTATATATAAAGAGATTTATTTTAAGGTATTGACTTCCATGATCCTTGAGACTGAGAAGTCTCACCATCTGCTATCTGTAAGCTGGAGACCCAGGAAAGCTGGTGGTATAGTTTGAAAGCCTGAGTGCTGAAGAGCCAATGGTGTAGATTTTGGTCTAGGTCTGAAGGCCTGAGATCCAGGAGTGCTGAAGGTAGGAGAAGATCCACATCCCAGTTCAAGTTGTCAGGCAGAGACAGCAAATCCTTCTTTCCTCCACTTTTTTCATCTACTCAAGCTCTCAATGGATTGCATCATGCCTCCCCACATTGGAGAAGAAAATTTGGTTTACTCAGTCTACCCATTCAAATGCTAATATATTTTAGAATAACCACAGATACTTCCAGAAATAATGTTTTACCAGCCACTTGGCCATCCTGTAGCTCAGTCAACTTGACCCAGAATTTACCATCACAGGTCCCTATCGTCTTTATGACTTCATTTAACTTTAAACCTCCCTAAAGGCCCTGTCTCCAAATATAGTCACATTGTGAGTTTTGGCTTCAACATATAGATTTCAATGGACATATTTTAGTCTATAATGGAGGGAGAATGGAGAAGATGGTAGAAAGTCCAAGGAGAGAGGTGAAAGTTTGGAAATGCCCCTGAAAAGAGTAAGAAAAGATAAGGAATAAATCTAATTGCCCAGACAGAAATAAAATGGAGAATTGAGACTAGGTATGTAACTATGGTACAGAATGAACTTATGAATTCAGAACCTGGACATTAGGTGAAGGTGACATGAGCTGATAGGCTCCAGTCCAAAACCTAAATTGGCATTAAAGGCAGGAGGATTTGGGCTTTGAACTCCTCTGGTTTAGAAAATGTTTCCCTCTGTACAAACTGCTGAGACCACCCAACTTTGAACATGCCTTCTGAGGAAATAAGGAAGTCACAATGAAACAATGTTCACTAGTTCGAGCCATCATGTATGTATGCTTGAATACTGCATATACTTTGCATTGTTTACTAGGTGAAGGGATAGTAAACAAAGTGGAAATTTCCTGAGTTGAATTGAGCTCCTCTTCCCACCAGTCTTCAAACTCATACCAGCCCTATGTCCAGCACAGTCCTTGCAGAATGGTCAGTAGGCTTGGGCAGAATGACCTCATTTGTAAGAAAGAGCATGGAAAGGCTGAGGCCAGCATGAGAAACTTTCTAAGTTTTTGGAGTTGTGTAGTCTAGTTGGTAACTCTCCATAGTTTTTGAGCTGCAGGCCCAGTGAAAGTTGGGCATCTGTGGGATTATTCTGGGGCACTGGAGGGGATGACCTGGTGGGTTAAAACAGAAGAGTGGGACAAGGTTCATGCTGAATCTTAGCACTGCAATACCAGGAATACAAAACTTCTCACTAATTTGGAATAAACATCAAAAGAGGTCAAATTCTCCCAAGGATACAGTAAGCCTTAGGAAACGAGATGCTAAGGTAGAAAGACACTGTATGACCACTTAGGTAAGCAGGACTCACCTAGTGGTACCACCAGTTTCCTCCCTTGGATCATCTCCAGGGCTGGATTCTCACTTGGCAATTAGGGGATCCTGAAGGGTGTTCTGGAGGATAGAAAGTGAGGGAAACCAAGAGTCTAACCAGGTAGAAGACAACCACTCCTATTGAGAGGTGACAATGTGCTAGCAGCCCTCACTCTCAGTGCCTCCTCGGCCTGGGCATCCACTCTGGTGGCACTTGAGGAGCCCTTCAGCCCACCACGGCACCGTGGGAGCCCCTCTCTGGGCGGGCTGAGGCTGGAGCCTCCTCCCTCTGCTTGCAGGGAGGTGTGGAGGGAGAGGCACCGGCGGGAACCCTGGGCTGTGCTGACGGGCCAGTGTGAGATCCGGCGGGTGCGGGCACTGGCTCGGGGGGCCCAGCACACGGAGCGGGCCGGCTGGCACCACCAGCCCAGGGCAGTGAGGGGCTTAGCACTTGGGCCAGCAGCTGTGGAGGTTGCGCCCAGTACCCCAGCAGTGCTGGCCCGCCGGGGCCGCACTCAAATTCTCCCTGGGCCTTAGCTGCCTCCCTGCAGGGCAGGGCTGGGGACTTGCACCCGCCATGTCTGAGCTCCTCCCTCTGCAGTGGGCTCCCCCGCTGCAGCCTGAGCCTCCCCGACGGGCGCCCCGTCCTGCTCAGTGGCACCCGGTCCCCGTGGACAGCCCAAGGGCTGAGGAGTGCAGGCACAGCTGGCGGGCAGCTCCGCCTGCAGCCCTCCTGCAGGATCCACTGGGTGAAGCCAACTGGGCTCCTGAACTGGATGGGGACTTGGAGAACTTTTATATCTAGCCAGAGGATGGTGTGTGCACCAATCAGCACTCTGTCTAGCTCAGGGTTTGTGAATACACCAGTTGGTACTCTGTATCTAGCTAACTAGCACTCTGTGACTGTGTCTAGCTCAAGGATTGTAAACGCACCAATCAGCACTCTGTCAAAATGGACCAATTGGCTCTCTGTAAAGTGGACCAATCAGCTCTCTGTAAAATGGACCAATCAGCAGGATGTGGGTGGGGCCAGATAAGGGAATAAAAGCAGGCTGCCTGAGCCAGCAGTGGCAACCTGTTGGGGACCGTTTCTGCACTGTGGAAAGTTTGTTCTTTTGCTGTTTGCAATAAATCTTGTTGCAGCTCAGTGGGTGCACGTGGCCATTAAGAGCTGAAACACTCACCACGAAGGTCTGCAGCTTCACTCCTGACAGCGAGACCACGAACCCACCAGAAGGAAGAAACTCCAGACACATCTGAACGTCTGAAGGAACAAACTGCGGACACACCATCTTTAAGAACTGCAACACTTACCACGAGGGTCTGCAGCTTCATTCTTGAAGTCAGTGAGACCAAGAACCCACCAGTTTCGGACACATTATGGGGAGCCATCTAGAAATGGAACTGGTAGAGAGTTGGAGGAAACTGAAGGATGGGTCTGTTGACTTTATCCCAGGACTGTGACATCAGAATAGCCATGGCAATGTATTTAAGAAACAGAAAGAAGTAGTGGTTGACCTCTTCTGTCATCATCCAACCCCATACTCCTCCAGACCTTGGAGACTACCTGGATGGACTCCACAGACCCAGGTTATCCTAATATCAGGTCCATCAGAAGATGCGAGGTTGTACATCAAGGTATTATATTAATAAACGGGGTGGGTGGGAAAACATGTTCTAAGGGCTTCCTCAATATGAAAAGTCAAATGAAAGCTAGTGACCCTTGTTGCTTTCTTTCTTTTTCTTTTCTTTTCTTTTTTTTTTTTTTTTTTTTTTTTTTTTTTT